>NW_015173125.1:360363-360557 GCF_001447785.1 Gekko japonicus | reverse complement strand
GGCGACACACCCCTAATGTAGCCAATCCTCCAAGAGCTTACAGTAGCCCCTGTAAGAAGCACACTACACAAACTTGATCCCTCCCTGCACTTGACAGACGGAACATAAACACAGGAAATCAAAATGGCTTCCTTTAGTATCTTCAAAGCTTAAAATAGCAACACAAGCTCATGCAGCTTTGCCTATGACTTCCT
>NW_015173125.1:354504-359234 GCF_001447785.1 Gekko japonicus | reverse complement strand
GGCAGCTTTTTATTTAACTGACTTCATTTTCTGCAGCAAATTTTAGTCCCTAGTCCTTACAGATTCGCTCCTAGGTCCACTTCTGATTATCTCTCTATATTCTTCTCTTTTGTTCTCTACCCCATATGAGGCAATTTTCTGTCAACCTGTTCTGGTCTTTTCTGTTACTCTTGTGTACAGGCCACATTTACTTGTATTTCCATTATCAATACATTAAACTTGTTGCCACTGTCAAGCATACCGGGAGGGGGTGTTGCCAGAAAGAGGTAGGGATGAAGCAATGCCCTTATTTGTATCTATTCTACTAATGACACGTCAGCTTTCAATTAAACAAGTGGGAATCCACAAGGACGTTGGAGAGGTATCTCTTCTCCCCCATCCGCACTATTTCCCCTTTCCCTTTCCTGAAAGCACCCATACCCTCACCCCTTTTCCTGCTTCCTTCTTCTCTTCCCATCCAACAGCCAACCCATATTTATCTGTCACTATTTCCCCTTTCCCTTTCCTGAAAGCACCCATACCCTCACCCCTTTTCCTGCTTCCTTCTTCTCTTCCCATCCAACAGCCAACCCATATTTATCTGCCCTCTGTCTTCAAGTTCCCCCAACAGCCTCTACCTAGGAAAACTATGGCCCAGTTGTTTGTTGCTGGCCACTGGACAAAGCCCACTCGCATGGTAGGAAACCCTCAAGGACTTGTGGTGAAGCATCACTTTTCCCCTCTGTCTCCCTCACTACACTATTTCCTCTTTTCCTCCTCCTGTCAATCTCCATATCCTCTCCCCTTTCCCTGCCTCATTCTCGTCATCTCAGCCATTCATTTTACCTGCTTGCAATGTTCAACTATAGTTGTTATTTATTTATTTCACTTATATCCTACCTTCCTCCACAACTTACATTATTCTCCTTTCCTCCTTCCCCCCCCCCACAACTAGGAGTGTGCATTTGGGTCTACCCAAACAGAAAATATATCTGAAAAACATATTATCTGTATCTGAGATGTTTCAGGAGAACCGAAAAAATCCCAGATATATTTAGGAATTACAAACAAACCCAAACAACAGCTGAGGGGCTGGAGCAGATTGCTCCCACCGTTCAGCTCTTTTGGGGCTTTCTTCTGTAGTCCCTGTAAACAGAGGGTGTTTAAAGGGCCTACAGAAGACAGCCCACAAAACAGCTAAGGGGAACACTCTCCCCACCAGCTCAGCTGGGGCGGTTTTGGGCTATTTGACCAAACTGCTGAAGAGAGCCCAGGTGGAGCCTGCAGGGAGAATTCTCCCCACAGGATCGGCTGCTTGGTGGGCTCCGTTGGGCAGTCCAGTTTAAACAAATCATGGTCGACCGTGTCAAACACTGCTGTCAGATCTAGCAGTAACAGCAACGTCAACCTGCCTCAATCTAGTTGCCTGGAAGATTGTCTTTGAGACAGCTTTGGTCGCCTTCACAGAGTATCTTTGCAGGCAGCTGGATCGAGGCAGGTTGGCATTTCTATTGCTGCCAGACCTGACAGCAGCATTCAACATGGTTGACCATGATTTGTTGACTCACTGCCTTACTAACATAGCAGTTCATGGCTTGAAGTGGCTTACCTCATTTCTCCAAAGCCGGGGACAGAGGGTGGCACTAGGAGAGAGGATGTCACCTCGACACCCCTTGATATGTGGGGTCCCTCAGGGGGCAATCCTCTCTCCAATGTTGTTTAACATTTATATGCACCCCCTTGCCCAGCTGGTGTAGAGTTTCGGGCTGGGTTGTCATCAGTAAGCAGATGACACCCAGCTACATCTGCTAATGGATGGATAGACAGATGCTGCCCCAGCTATTTTGGCTGAAGGGCTGGAGGCTGTGATTGGACGGTTGAAACAGAACTGGCTGAGACTGAATCCATTAAAGACGGAGGTTCTGTGGCTGGGTGGGTGGGGATTCAGGTCTGGGGTGCCTACTCCCGGCTCTGGACGGTGTACCTC
The DNA here is from genome assembly GCF_001447785.1 of Gekko japonicus. Taxonomy (NCBI): domain Eukaryota; kingdom Metazoa; phylum Chordata; class Lepidosauria; order Squamata; family Gekkonidae; genus Gekko; species Gekko japonicus. Next base: position 357,268 of record NW_015173125.1, on the reverse strand, counting down.
TAATGCTGATACCGATTGCCAAGAGCCTGGGTGTGCTTCTGGACACCTCCTTATCGATAGAGGCTCCGATTACAAATGTTGCTAGTTTGGCGTTCCTCCAGCTGTGTCAGACCAAGCAACTGGCCGGAAAATACAGAGAAAAAAATTGCATGCCATTACTCACTACCCTGTGAGATAGGTTAGGCTGAAAGTATGTGACTGACCCCAACTCTCCCAGTCAGCTTCCATAGCAAGATGGGAATTCAAACCTGGGTCTCCCAGACCCTACTCTGAAGCTCTAATCATACTGGCTTTCATAGTGTGTCTGCTGTTGAACAGCAGAAAGCAGCGAGGCTTAGTTGAGTCACACAATTTGGTTGATATCAAGTTGTCCAGAGGTTGCTGCAAGGCCTAGGTTTGCTAACCTCCAGTTGGGACCCGGAGGTCTCCCAGATTACAACTAATTTCTTCTGGAGAAAATGGCTGAATTGGACTCTGGGGCATTATTTCCAGCTGAGCCCCCTCCCTAAACCCTCCCCTCCCCTGATTCCACTCCAAAACCTCCAGAAATTTCCCAGTCTGGAGCTGGCAATCCTAACAGGCCTGGTCCCAATGAATTCTCGCACAAAGGCCAGAACAGCCTTGGAAAGGATCCTGCCCTCTCCCCGCACCTTTTACTTACAGAACCAAACTTGGAATACTGTGGTTGTCTAGCAACAGCCACTGAGGGAATCTGTTTGTTAAAGCTACAGGTACTCCTTTTATCATTTTGGGGTTTTTTACCCCCCCCCTCAACGTTTTTGGGGGTTTTTTAGATTTCACATTTTTCCTGCAAACCTCTGGCTCTTTGCACGTTTATAGAAAGATCTGTCTTGCATGATCACAGCTCCAGTCAGCAGATTTTAGTATCCTCAGATTTGGCTAATTTAGGTACTAGTATATAGATGATACTAGATTAAGGCTGCTGTGACTTCAGAACGTAAATGCTTCTGCTTGTTATAGTGCCTTCTACCACGGAAGGGTGAAAGTAACTTCCTACCAATATGGTCTTTCTCAGAGGGCTTAAAACAGAAGATAGTAAGTATCACTTTGGCCTCTTTCTCACTGGTGCTGCATCCCACTTTCACACTTGCTGCCAGGATGTTCCTTATGCTTTGAGTGATATGTATACCACAGCATCCTATATCAGGCCAGCTTCCTTCATCCTCCTTTATTTCCCTTTCTGAAAACCATATTTCTCCAATAAAGCATGTCTTGGAATACAAAAACCTTGAACTTTCCTACCTTACCCATTCCATTATCACAACTGTACCCATTCTTGAGTCCTCTATTATCCCCCAATTCTATCATCAGAAAAAGAGGAAGACCCAACACGAGAGCAATTGACTCCATCAAGGAAACCACAGTTTGAAAGACCTGAGCAATGCTGTTAGTGATAGGACATTTTGGAGGTCATTAATTCATAGGGTCACCATAGGTTGGAAGCAACTTGACGGCATTTCACACACACACACACACACACACACACACACACACACACACACACAGCAGGTTTGCTGGACATGGTCTCTAGTGTATTTATTTCTTTAATACATGTCCAAGCATAATACTAGCATGGAAGAAATGGCAGTGATGTACCTACTGTATGAACTACAATGATGTACATACATATTTTAGGAATTGCTGGCTTTGAAAGATTCTTCTTTTTGTGAAAAAATTGAGGGAAGGGCCACAGGAATTGTATGCTTAAGAGGATGGAAGGAAAAGAGGAAAAAAACTAAAATCTTCTTTAGTTGCTGTAGATTTTCCAGGTTGTGTGGCTGTGGTCTTGGCATTGTAGAACCTGACGTTTCGCCAGTAACTGTGACTGGCATCCTCAGAGGTATAACACAGAAGGATCTCTGTGCCAACAATCTTCTGTTTTCTGCATTACCATCCTGATTTGGAATCAGCAGAGGAAGACGCACCCCTGGAGCCCTTGTTTTTTATAGAAAGGGAAGGATAGAAAAATGTCTTCTTGGTCCTTGCGTAATGGCATTTATCATCTCTTGACCCCCACCCACAGTTAATGTAGTACAGTTGCCTTTGTTGATAAACAGCTACATTTAGATAGATTCACATTTTTCTTTTCAGAACCAAGAGAAAAAATCTAACTGGAGACAACAGCATGAGAACTTCATTACTACAATCAGAGCTGCCAAGCTGGCCACAATAGCCATGAAAGAAGGCCGGCCCCTGCCACCGCCACCACCCCCAACCATTAATCCAGGTAATCTACTTGCCCACAGACAAAGTCAGTGTGGTTCTGTTAAAGCATCAGGCTAGGACCAGGGAGACCTGGACTCAAATCACAACACTAATTTGGCATATACACACACACACACACACACACCAAAATTATTTTTCTTCCAACTGCAGAACCTGTTTTTTTAATCTGACCCTACTTCAGTATCACAGATATGTATGGATTGAATGTAGTACTACAGTTTCCAACTGCTCATTAAATATCCTCCAGACCTAAAAAAACAACAAGATATAAGAATTAAACACACATGCAGTTTAAATGCAGTCTAGTGCTGATGCACATACTGTATATTTATATTTTAAAATCACATATTTTAAGTCAATGGAGTTTAAAATAGCAGTTCAGAGGGCTGGAAGCAGCTTCTTAAATGAAAGCTCTGGAAAGTATCAGATGCACCCAGGGCCGGCTCACCTGCTAGGTGAACTAGGCATTTGCCTAGAGCACTGGGCCCTGGATGGGGTGCCGATCTCCCCCCCGCCA
>NW_015173125.1:347962-353786 GCF_001447785.1 Gekko japonicus | reverse complement strand
TCGGGTGTGTGAGGGTGCTGCTGCGGCGGGCCTCTCATGGGCAAGGGTGGAGGTCCGGTCCAGTTGGGTCAGGTGAGGGAGACACAACCTGCGGAGTCGGGTTCGTGGGGCATCTGGCGGATTCATGCAGGGGAGGCGGGCGGCCTTGTCTGGCTCCGGCTCTTTTGCTGGGGCAGGGAGGTGAGCCTGGCAGCCTGACTCGCCTGAAAGGGCTCTTTGCCCCCTTTGTCCAGGGAGCGCCTCCTCCCGCTTCAGTGGGAGGCGGAGAGAAGGGCTCTCTGGGGCACGCTCCGGGAGGTTGGCAACCCCATAATTGGGTGCGTGCCGGGAGGGGGGTGCCAGAAGGTAGCCCCGCCTAGGGCGCAAAAAAACCTCGGGACGGCCCTGGATGCACCCAAAGAGCACCCAAGTATAAGTCATTACAACAACTTACAATGTCTACTTGGTCTATCTGAAATGAGAAAAAAAAATTAGGATACCTTTGTATGACTAACATACATAATTTCAAACATAATGAACTTTGCCTTCCATACAGCTGCATATTAGTTAACTTTCGATTCCTCACAGTGTTTTTGCACATTTATGTTTACACACATGTCTGAGTTGAAAGTTTACATTATTCTTCCAGGTATTAGTCTGAGCTAAGGATGCTTGGCAACAAATGTCTATACTGTACTCAGCAAAATGGAAATGCTAGTGTACAACAGTGCTGGTAGCATCTCCCAAGTATCACATGAATTATTTGTTTAATGACCCCTGTTCCCTTGTTACATCTAGATTATATTCAGTGCCCTTACTGCATGAGAAGGTTTAACGAGACTGCTGCAGAAAGGCACATCAATTTCTGCAAAGAACAAGCAGCCAGGCGTGCCTTTGCGCCAGGCCAGAAAGGAACCAAACAGGCCCCTGTAAGTAATAAGGACTTTTTCTCTGATTGCAGTAGGCTATTTATTTTTCATTTTATCTCATCCTTCTTCCGGGAACATTACATATCATAGGTATTTCTCATTCATAGGTATATTCAGTTTTTAAAAGAAGGTAAATATAAATATATTTTGCTCAGCAAATAAGTGTTGAAAGTACACTTTCTTTCCAAGTAATTATTTTTGCCACTTCATTCCCTTGAAGTCTAAGTACTGTCCTCTTTCTTTTGCCTTAACCCTCTTTTCTATAGAACTTTAAACTCGAGTCAATGAAGCATGTAACACCTATCCTCCCATTAAATGTAGAACACAAGTGATTTCCAAAGGTCGTCTTCTATCTACAGTGACCTACAGAAAGGAATGATCAAGATAAATCAGAGAAAAGATCTCTAGGGGGAAGTTTCTAGGTCTCCAGTATTATGAGAATGAAGGAGAATAGGATTTATACCCTGCCCTTCACTCAGAGTCTCAGAGAGGCTTACAATTTCCTTCCTCTCCTCTCCTCACAACAGACACCCTGTGAGGTAGGTGGGGCTGAGAGAGCTCTGAGAGAACTGCTCTTGACAGCACAGCTCTGAGAGAACTTATGACTGACCCAAGGTCACCCAGCTGGCTGCATGTGGAGGAGTGGGGAATCAAACCTGGTTCTCCAGATCAGAGTCCACCACTCTTAACCACTATGTCAAACTAGAGCTGTGGGATCCATCCTGGTGGTGGTAGTGGAGGTGGTGGTGGTGGAAAGTGCCATCCAATCATAACTGACTTCTGGCATCCCAGTCGGGTATTCAAGGCAAGAGACTTCAGAGGTGGTTTGCCATTACCTGCCTCTGTGTCGTGACCTGCTTAGCTTCTGAGATCCAAGACTGGGCTAGCCTGGGCCATCCAGGTCAGGGCATCTCAGTACTGGTGGGGCATAATTTTACGTAAAAAGTATGCTTTGCATTATACCCAGGGCTAATTTTGGGCAGGAATGTACAGGAACGGAGTTCCGGCTGGCTTCAGAGTTGGCCACGCCCACTACAACCAAAACCTCTCTGTGCGTGGCTACAGAGGGAAGGCCTGGAGAGCGACCCCCCGGCGATTAAATGCCTCCCTGTGCCTTCCCCAGCCTGCTTAAACTGCCTTCCCTTCCCTTCATGGGGGGGCTTGCCTGGGCAAGCCAAGGGAAGGCATGAGGTGTGTGGCCTAATACGCTAATGAGCTGCACCACCAGGGGTGTGGCCTAATATGCTAATGAGTTTCTGCTGTTGGGTGTAGCCTATTATGCTAATGAGTTCCTGCTGGGCTTTTTCTACAAAAAAAGCCCTGATTATACCCTTGTACTGGAACATAACATAATACACACTTTTTAGGGAAAGTGGGCCAGGGTTTAATAAAACACAATATATGTTCCAGATGCTCATTCAAACAGGCTGAATTACACAGTAGGAGTGAATTTATGCACTGCCATCTGTGCAGAGGCAAACTCCAGTCGTTTTTGTGTGTCCTGGCTCCCACTCCCTGGGACCAATGTCAATGCTGACAGAGAAGTTTCAGTACAATCCACCTAGCACTTGAGCCAAGGGATCTGAAAACTAGTATGGTAAGCTTATACCAGACAGGGTTCAAACTCCCATTCAGCAAAGAAGCTTCAAGTGGGTGCCCGTGGAGTAGACACTAACTTACCTCATGCTGCTGTTCTGAGAGAACAAAATTACCTTCTTGGGCTGCTTGGAGAGAAGTGTAGTACAATGTACTTTGTCACAAAAGGTTGCCTGTCCCTGCTGTAGACAAGTGTCAAAAACAACTACAACAAAAGCCAATTAAGATTTTTGGTGTGCTTGGCAAACAAAGGAGATGGGGGAGAAGAGAATTGTATTTGCAAACCCAACACCATCAGGGCTGCTAGTGCCTCAGGGATTCGCCTTGGGTTTGACTAATGGTTGTGCAGCTCTGGGAGATATTTGGGAGAATGCCCAATGTTTTCTCCTCCATGCAGCAGCAACGCCAGCCCCACAAGGGCTCACTTTGGTTGCCCATGTGCCAAGGAAAGTGCTCTGGAGTACCAGGGGTTTCCCACCCTTCCTTTAGAACTCTTGTGTGTCTCTCTCTTCAGGGGAAACAAACAACTTCCAAAAAAGAACCAACTTTAACAAGTGCTGTGGGAACTCTGCTCCAGAACAGGCCACAAGAGGGCACCAGTCCAAGGCAACCTGAAACAGGTCGGGACCAAAACATGTCAAATCAAAGTTCAAAAAGGACATATGAGAAAGAAGGAAGTCGCACTGTGCATCTCAAGAGATTCTAGTTACTACTGCTGCTTCCTGAAAATTTTTGCATCAACTGTTAATCTATTCTATACGAGTTGTCCATTAGAACTATGCTAATAATATACACACCACATTCTGATGCTCCTTTTAGCTTTTATGATTAGATTCATACTGTGTTTTGAACTGTTCAGTTTTTAAATAAACTTATTTTTAGGTTAATTATGTAAACTCCACAGAGATCCCATCTTTTGGCCAAAATACAGGGGGCATGTATATTTTTAAATTAAAAATAATAGAAACGAATCTGTTAAATGAGTACTCCCTAAGTTCTTCTGCGGCCTACTGTTGTCTTTGCTTGGTATTTTAAAATAGGGTAATGCTGACTTTAAGAACAACCTTTTTTATTAAACAAAGTTCAGAAAATGAGTTTGGGAAAGATTCAGCTACAATCAAGCATTTTTAAATTCCACTTAATTCAATAGAAATGCATTAAGTGCCACTAAATTTGACATTAAAATCAACCAGGAGCTAGAGAATGAACTTTTATCTGAGAATGAGATATCGGACTTACCCTGAAGATTTCTTCTCATCATTGGATTGGAAGGTATATCCTTGTATGGGTTGTGCCTCTTCCTTGCTCTGTAGATAGTAAATATGCAAATTTCTTGCAAAGGCTTCCACTGTCCTGAAGAGGTTCTCCACAGTTCATGTCTTGCCAAGCTTCTGATGGAGACAGATCCACCCTTATATCCACAATTACATAAGAGAGAGATGGATACATTGGTAGAGAAGGTTGTGTATGCAGTAGCCAGTCTAGCAAAAAAGGCAGTAACCTTTGATGTCGATGGGTGATGTTGACCGCCATAAACCAGGAAAATGCATGTTCTGATGCATATGGATAAATAAATAGGGCATTTTCCCCCTATTATTGGGTAAAAATGTGTTCAACAGGAATCCAGATATATGAAGCTTGTTATCCTCACAGGTAGGTATGGTGAGCTCCCCGGACCTAAGGGACCGCCTTTCCCCATATGTTTCCCCAAGGGCACTACGGTCGGGGACACAACATCTCCTGGTGATGCCAGGCCGCAAAGATGCCAGGTTTGCTGTAACCAGGGCCAGGGCTTTTTCGGTGGCGGCTCCTACCTGGTGGAATGAGCTCCCAGAGGAGATCCGGGCCCTGCAGGACCTTGTTCAGTTCCGCAGGGCCTGTAAGACAGAGCTCTTCCACCAGGCTTTTGAGTAGGAGCCGCCACTACTGTACCACCACTACTGCATCATCATCATCATACCATTGTTACCGCACCACCACCAACTGGGTTAGGTAGGATCAGGTCATATGATGGCCCTGTGATAAGTTATTTATAATATCATGTGGAACCCATACCACAGAATTGTGACTAACACTCCCAGGAGGCCATGGAACTGGGACTACCATCCCCAGGATACCATTTTGTGATTGAAAATCTTTTTGTAACATCTAGAGCACTTTATGTTGTTGTAAATGTTGGTTTTATCTTGTTTTTATTGTTTTAACTACTGGCATATGTTGCCCTATTTGTGAGCTGCCCTGAGCCTGCTTACGGGGAGGGAGGGCTATAAATTTGAATAAATAAATAAATAAATAATAAATTATGCTAGACCCATTCCATAGGATGGCTGGGATGACTACAGACTGAAGATAGATAGATGTCCTGGTCCCTGGGGAATGAAGAGTTAACAGATGGCAAGAAAGAGGGAATGGTGAGAACAAAGAACAAGCTCATCTCTGAGCCAGAGGAGAGATAGCTTTGAAGCCTTCCCTGATGAGGTTTATGGCATGAGGAGCTACTTTGAATGCTCGAATTCTCAGTGTATCAGAACTCAAGGACTTGAGAGAAGTTTGAGTAGAACTCTCAACATCCCATGGAGATTCCATGAAAGGAAACCATGCAGAGTCTGAGAACTGGCTGGGGGCTGCTTCCCTTTGGAAGGTTGTAACTGACTGTGTCTAATAACGACAGGGCAGGGAACCCATGAAGGGTCAGTACCTGGCACCAAAGATAGCTTCAGATCTTGCGGACTGAGCTAGTCTCCCTAAAGATATTCAACATTGGTGATAAGAAGATGAGACTTTTCCCACTGAAGTAGTCGTGTTGCTTTCTGTCAGGGGGAGTGAGACCTTGCAGCTCCCTGATGGCTGAGATGATGTTCACTGTCTCTTGTCAGTGAAGATGAGGGAGTGAGAGTCTATCAAGAGCTGGAAGGAGAGTAGCACAACTGAGATCACTCTTTGCTCCAACTACTAGATGCTGTGCCTTATTTCCATGTTGTGCCACATGTGGGTAAGTAGGTGATGACAGCGTATACTGAGTAGACTGGTATCCATGACACTTCTGCTCTTTTAGGGTGTCCGCCACCAGGTGGGAGTCTTGGAGCCATTGACTTAGGGAGCAGCATACATGGGAAATAGTAGTTACAAGATGGGGACCCGCGATACTCGCGGGGGGGGGAGAAGAGCTCCTTCTCCTCCACCCCCCCCGCTCGATCTCCCCGAGGAGGCGGCAGCGGCGGCGAGGCCGGTCCTCCCCCGCCTGGCTCCGAGGCGGCGGCAGCGGCGGCGAGGCCAGTCCTCCCCCCCTTTGCCGGGCTCGGCGGCAGCAGCGGCGAGGC
>NW_015173125.1:335766-347663 GCF_001447785.1 Gekko japonicus | reverse complement strand
GGACTGGCCCACGTGTGCACAAACCTCCCCCTCCCCCCCAAGTGCCCCCGGAGCACTGATTTAGCGATCCGCACTCCGGGGGCAACTTGGCTATTAGATATATAGATGTTCCTCCAATGATGGTGAAGGATGCCCCTTGAAAAGGCAACTGGAGCCATTAAAAGGGACAGGAGTGGAATTGGAATCATGGCACAGTCACTAGGTAGGAGAACACGGGACCCAGTTTTTGTATCAGGGCCATCAGATCTTCCCAGAGACTTAAGTGACATTTTCTTGGAAGGCGATAGAGGATCAATCAGAGTCAATTGACATCTCAAGATGGATGATGGCCTGAGAATGAGGGTGACTATCTGGTGAAACCAAGACCTGTGGGTGTGGAGGACCAGTAGGGTGAATTAATGTCCCGGATGTCCTGTCATTTGTGTGGTGGCCTGGATATAAACATACACTTAATGACCTGATATGGCCTCTGCAGAAACCATCAAAGGGATGAAGGTTCCAGGGAGGGGAGAACCCCAATATAGGAGTTCCATAATAAAGGTGTTGGTATCAGTATGCAAGCTAGGGCACTGTCTGGTGCTTGGATGCATGGGAACCTACATATACGCCTCGTGCAAATCTATGGAGACCAAGAAGTCCCCTGCTAACTGTGAGTTGGAGGCTCTCCATGCCAACCCCCCCCCCTTGCCATCTGACAACACTGTAGATCTAGGAATGGTCTGCAAGCGCTGTGTTTCTTGGGCACAATCAATGAAATACAGAAGGTTCTGGAAAGCATCCTGTCTTTGGAACCAGGACCATGGCTTGGTTCTGCCACAGGTATCTGGTGGCTTGGAGCCTATGCTGATGTTACACTGGCCGGTTGGATCCTAGGGAGAAAAGAGACCTGCTCTTCAGGGAACTTTATTTACTTTCCACCACAGCCATTCATAAGTGACTGGTGGAGACCATCAATTTTTAAAGGTACTTTTGCCTGCATTTTTAGTAAGTGAGGTGGGAGAACTGCGGAAGCAGCAAGGCATGGACTGGAGAGCTGGAGCACCTCCACAGGAGAGTGAAAGGTTCGCAAGAAATTTGCATACATTCTGCCTATGGAGCAAGGACAAAGCACAACCCATACAAGGATACCTTCCTCCACCAATGCAGAAAGAGTCAATTCAAATCTCATTTCAGGAGCAAGCTCACTTAGGTAGCCTTATGCAAGCTATGCTCTCATCCTCAGCCTACTTTACTCAGTATTTTAAGGGTAATGGTGATAACTTACATGAAGTGCCATGAACACTGAAAATGCTACAAAGTATTGTTTGACTTTTCCAGGATCATGTCTAGAATGTATTTTTTGCAGATGCGTTCACAAAAGTGTTTCTGATGGTTATTTTTAAGGATATGCTGTGGAACCTTCTGCTGGACCAGCCCAGAAAAAAACACCTATTGCTTATGGGAACGAGTCTGGGTAAGAAATATGTTGTTGTGTAGCTCTATAGGTTATATGCCTACTAGAGGTAAGTCTGCTTAAGCCTCTTGCTGTTGATAGGTTTTATACACACAGCTGTTGGATTGTTTGCTTAAGTTACAGTCTCCATTAATTCAAAAGCAAATTCCCAATATTCTGTGTAAACAGAATAGCCTGATATTCCAGACTGGGTTCAAAGGCCCCCACAAAGAGCTATGAAATTCAGTTGACAAAATTAAATAGGAATCTTGGAGATACCTTACTAGCAAGTCTTTATCTAAGGATAAGCTCTCATAGACCAGACACCCAACATCAGATGCAACACATCAAACTGCATCTGACAAACGGAGTGCCTAGTCTATGAAAGTTTGATAGAATAAAAATGTGTGAAGTCTTATCAGAAGTCTATTTACAGCACCCTAACAAAGTTATCCTTCTGGAATTATTACAGCTAACAAAGTCACTCCTCTTCTCTGTTCTATGAAATAACAATATATATAAAGAAAAATGCTGAAATGTAAAATTCATTCCACACCCACATAGGCCATTGTTAATAGAACACTATGCGCGCTCTCATATTTAGGCAACTCTCCAGCCCCAACTGAAATTCTTGGATAGCCTCCAGATCAAGAAATAGTTACAGGGAAAATTATGGGAGGAAATTACATTGACAAGGTGTTTTCAAACATGAAACTTGCTTTTACAGTACATGAGTTTTCTGTAAGCTTTTGGATGCCTTTTAGACTAGAGTGATTTACAGTGTAGTCCTAAACAGGTCTACTCAGAATCTTACTGAAGGCTACTCAATGGGGGTTACTCCCAGAAAAGTCTCCTTAGGAATGTACTGTTAATCACCTCAAATACTGGTTTCTTCTATATTGTGATGATTAACTTGACAGGGTCCATTGCCTTTGTACACTCTCCGCCATGTGCAAACTCATCTCTAAATGTTTGTTTATTGTTATGTTGAACTTTCAATCCTCCCCTTTAAGACCTCTGCTCCTTTTGCAGCCCTTTCCCTTCATGTATGCAATATCACTGTTTCTAAGTCCTGTTGTTGTGACTACATTGCATTATTTCCAGTCTGCTATCGGAGCTATAACTACAGAGGATACATCTGTAGGAGTGGTTCTGATGATATGCTGTAACATATTTAAATCTTAGCAGGAGTCTCATAGGGCATCAAATCAACTCCCTGCCGAATGCATTTGTGTATGCACCAACTAAGTCTAGAGACTTAGTTTTACAGATTGAGAAAAAACAGCCCGTCTGGAGTGAAGCCTACACAGGCACATGTTGAGCTGGTTTTATTTCACAACATAAGTAAGCAAGTACTCTACTGCTTTCAGGTTTCCAGCACAGGGCAGAAAATAGGACAGAATGGCACTCAGGGCTTTGCATGGCAGCAAAGTACTGTACTTTTTGCATCAAATGAAATCCAGCATCTCAGGAAGCTTGAATGATGGATCACAATAATAAAGAATGAAAGATCACGATTCTTAGAACTTGACTCAGTTTGTTTCCTAGAGTTCGTATCAAATTATGGGAGTGACTTCAAACAAGACCTGCTCTTGAAACCATGTGGGGATTTCTCTGCTAAAGGATGGGTCTTGATGTAGGAGTGGGAGGAAAATGCATTATTCATCCACAAATATTTGAAGCTAGAGAAGAAGAGATTGGATTTATACCCCACCCTTCACTTGGAAGTCTCAGAGCAGTTTACAATCTCCTTTCCCTCCCCTCCCCAAAACAGACACCCTGGTAAGGTAGGTGGGGCTGAGAGCGCTCTTTGAGGAACAGCTGAGAACTGTGGCTTGCCCAAGGTCACCCAGCAGCTGCTGGTGGAGTGGGGAATCAAGAGGAGGGGACGTGCTCTTAACCACGACAACAAACTGGGGGGGGGGGGGGGATGACTGCTCACTTTAAGTGAAAGGCTGTCACTTAGAGGATGGCAGGGAGCTGTTCTTATTGGTAGCAGAGGATAGAACTCACAACAATGGGTTTAAATTACAGGTGGAGAGATACTGACTGGATATTAGGAAGAACTTTTTAAATGGTAAGAATAGTTCAGCAGTGAAACTGGCTGCTTGCAGAGGTGGTGAGCTTTCCCTCACTGGCAGTCTTCAAGCAGCAACTGGATGAACACTTGTCAGGGATAATCACCTTTAATCACCTCAATACTGTTTTTAACACATTTTAGTGAACTGAGTAAACAGGAACTTGCATGAAGTTTATGGCTAAAAGATGCAGATTACAGAACATCTGTGACACCCAGACACCGTCCTTTCAATAAGAACTTCAAGAGTAATCCTTCGCAGATACCAGAGCATCCCAATATATATCTTGCCTACAATTATTTGAGACTAATTTTCTGCTACCTTTCATCTTGTACCACAACTGAAGTGACTCATTCTCCCTGCTTGCTCTCCATTCAGTACAGCTCCTCTGCCAACAACGGTTCTAGCCACGCTTGCGATTGTGATTAAGTCTTGCACGCAAAAAGATTAAACACTCGACATTTATTAAAAGGATATCACCAAACTCCCCCATCCCAAAAAAAACCCGGCACAAGCTTCTTGTATGAAAACAAAAACACCGTCCAGTGTCCTTGATACGAGCCACTTGTATTCTTGTACGCCTAAGAAAGTCAGAGAAACCGGCCACTGTAGCTGCCTCGGTCTCTGGAGCGCCCGGCCACACTTTGACGTTGCGGCAGCAACCAGGTGAAGCTCCCAAATCACACACCCCTCTCCAGCTTGTCTGTGAAACAGCGACAGTACTAAGCCGGTGCGATGCGCCCAGTTCCAGGGAGGGCAGCCTTGGCCGGGGGAAGGCAGGGTCGTGCCGGCCAACTACGCAGCGGTGTCCCCAAGCTTCTCACTCCCTTCCAGCGGGCGCCGATTTACGGAGCAGTCTCTCTTCCTGGCTTCAGGGAGCGCGCCGAGCCAAGTGGCCGAGGGGGGGGGGGGTCCACCTTACGACTCGTCGGGCTTGTCGGCCGGAGGCCCGCACGGCTGCAGCATCTTCTCCATGAGGTTGAAGCGGACCCGCGCCTTGCTCTCGTTCTCGGCGGTGGCGAAGTAGTTGAGTAAGTCGAAGTGACCCATGTAGGAGCAGTAGGAGTCCCGGTGCTGGTTCACCAGCCACTCCCACTTGGTGGTGTCCGCGTGACCCGTCCCGATGTACTTGGACTGCAGGTGCTCCAGCTGGCTGTGGATGGTGTAGCGGTCCGTCATGATGCGGGAAGCGGAGGAGAGCGCAACGCGGCAACCGGCAGCTGAGAAAGAAAACGTGGCCTTCCGCTCCCAGCCCGACGCTCATAAAATGGCGCCCGGAAGAGATCCAGGAAGCATGCGCAAACGCTCCCCCTTCCCCTTCAGTGGCTTCTTCTTGATCGAATGCCCTATCGCGACCCTCTGCGAAAGGGTGGGAGGAGCTTAGTGAGTAGGCGGGGCGGCTTCTCCCCTCCTTCGCCTATACCGCTTTCATTTCCCTCTACCGACGTTGTTCACAAAGGTCAATTCGTATTGCATTATGGGGCTGGTAGTCTTTGAAACGAGGAACATTTGGTTATTCTCCCCGTACACAATTGCCTCAGGGAAGAAGTGCAAAGGTATGAGAGGCTTCTTCAGTCTGTTTCTTGTAGCTAAATCCCATCCCTTGACCACGCGAATCAAAACCAATGTTTCTGAGACTGCACACAATCCCGCTCTCCGGTAAGTATCATGCAATCCTAAAAACACTTTTCTGGGAGTAGATCTCTCAGTACTGGTTTCTAAAGTGCGTGCGTCCAGCAAGATTGAGCCTTGATCGTCTTTCTTAACAGAAATTAAGTTTTGTTGCCTGGAAGAACAAGCATTTCAACTGTCAGAACTCTGTTTCTATCTGAGAGTTAAAAATTTTCAACAAAAGAACTTGAAAGGAAGACTCTAATCCAGGAGTGTCAAACATGCGGCCCGGAGGGGCGGGGCAGATCAGGCCCCAGGAGGGCTTCTATCAGGCCCACAGTGGAACCGGCCATCTCCTGCTTCCAGTTCTGCTCCTGCATCATACCTTGCTTCACCAGACTCTCTTAATCACTCAGACACTTCATGTTTTAACCTGGGTCCCAGACTCAGAACTCTGACATGAGATTTCTGTGATGAATGTCAATAAATCAAAAGTAGGTTTGCAGCTTACAGATATACACTTGAACAGCATACTCAACTTTGCAACAGCACAGACATTTTGATACAATAATTCAGAGCAACAGTTATATCAGATACTGTTAAATAAACAAAATATTGCAAGACTGCTAATGTTGTAAGCATGTTTTTATTTTAAGTTTAAAAAAATCTTTGTGTTTATATCCTTTATAAAGTATATATTTCCACTACCTGGCAGTACATTTTATGACACACATGGCCTGGCACAACAAGGTCTCATTTGTGTCAAATCCGGCCCACATAACAAATGAGTTTGATACCCATGCTCTAATCATTAACTGGCTGAATTGGGATTTAATCAAAGGTTCACTATTTCCTGTGGGTTTAAACCAGTGCTTAAACATTTATCTCACTATACTACAACTATCAATAAAACCTGCAATACCCAAGACATCCCAAATAGCTTAGCATAACCAGTTAAAGGTCTCTGCACCTCTTCCTGGTTATATTTTTATTTTACATAATTACATTTAACTCTGTTGTTCATCCAAAACCTCTCTGTTGTTCATCCAAAACCTATGTAAAATGAATGCAAAGTGAAGGTTCACTCTATAGCATTTGAAAAAGTGGGGTCTGAACCATGAATGCTTATGCTAGAATAAAATTTTGTTAATTTTTAAGGTGCCAAAAGATTTCAGCACACCAACAAAACAAAGCCTCTGGAATGATTTAAATCCCTGACAGTATAAAATAAACAAGATGTGGGGGTCATATGCAGTTTTGCCTCTGCAGTTAGTGTAAATGACCTCTAGATGTCAGAATTACTTATCTGAGGTCATCTGGTGGTGCAATGCTCAAGGAACTCACACTAACAGAAGTAAAGATGATAGGATGATTGGGTGTTTTCAGCAGCTGACCCACCTACCCATTTAAAATTAATTATTGCGCAGTTTTTTTTCCTGAACTTTTAAAAAGTTGATATTTATTTATTGTGAATGTTTTTTTAAAGAAATAAAAACGCAAGACATAAAGTCTCTAAATAAATGGATAATTTTATATTAATAACAACCTTTGGGAGGGGGCAGATTGGATTGATTCTTAACCATTTCCCACTGCTCTGTCTTCTCATTTTAAATAATGTTCACTTAACCCAGAGCTATTTGCCCTGATACTAGAAAGATCAGTACTCACAAAGCAAGGAATTCAGACTTAAATTGCAAAATTTGCACACTAAACACTTCAGTTAATGCAAATAATCTTTAATGGAATATTTCACAGAGACTTCTACCAGTACATTTAGAAAGAATACCAGAAATCACTGCAAAGTTTACACATACATTGCTGGTGCATCATATCCTCCCCATGAATGCATCTTCATGGTCATTTCAAAAGCAAAATAGTTTGGGAATATTTGCATGACTTAACCTTGTCTTTCAGTGCATCATTATGTCATAAAAACTACTATCATGCTACTATTGGACATTTGTAGTACAATTACAGTTATCTGAATCTCTTGGTAAAAACAAATGGTTTTTAAAGTGAAATAAATTTTCATGTAAACATGGCCTCCATTTCTGTTTTAAAACTGATAAAGGCAACATAGAAAGTGGCTGAATAATGCAATCCTTAATAGAGTTACATACACCCTTTTAAGCCCATCGAGTTCAACAGCACTGTACAATATGTACTCTACAGCAAAAGCCTATCATCATGAAGGCACAGTAGAACATTTATCATTTCCACTTCTTTTTTTTGCATGAACTGATAACTGGATTCAATAGCCTTATCTTGACAGAACTCTAATATCTTTATTCCACATGAAGTTAAAATCCAGTTGTAAACATGCAAGTGATTCAGTAGAGAGGACCTCTGAGACAGTTAATAAAAATTTACATATAAGCTTAGGGTAGGGTTGTGGACCCTAATCAGGTGAAAAAGTGGAATAAAAATATTTCAAATAAATAAATAAAACTCCAGATTGGGAAGTTCTTGGAGATTTAGGGGTGGATCCTGGGGAGGGCAGGATTTGGGGCGGGAAGGGAACTCTGTGGAGAATAATACCATAGAGTCCACCATCCAAAGTAGCAATGTTCTCCAGCTTCTACCCAGAATTAAACTTTGTTGGTCTTAAAGGTGCCACTGGACTCAAATTTTGTTCTATTGCTTCAGACCCACCTAAATCTATCATCACTCCCCTCTGTCATCCTTCATAGCAAAACATGCTTCCTAGAGTTCCCAACCAAGAAGGAGCCAAGAAGGAACACTCAAACAAAGTAACAGCTCCATTTTAGACCACTACACCCCCATGTGTGGTTTGGAGTCTTCACCCAATCTAGCTGCTTAACCTTGGGATGGTCTATGCAGTGGGGTGGCTCTAAGGACTGGGTGGCCCAGTGGATGGCATCCCTTGGGCTATTGGCCCACCAGGACTCTTCCTGGTAGCCTTGATGGCCAATTCCCCCCAACAACTAACAAACTCATTAAAGTGGCCTGTCTTATTGGGGAATAGTTTCTTCTCTCTTTTTTTGGTGAGTATTTGTGTGTGTGTATGTGTGTGGGTGTATGCGTGCACACACATTCACCTGAAAGTCATGATTGACTTCTGGTGACAGAGGTAGCTTGCTATTTTCCTGCCTCTGCATCCCAGCCCTGGTATTCCTTGGAAGTCTCCCGTCCAAGTTCTTGCCACTGGGTCAGCCGTGCTTAGCTTCCAAGATCTGACGAGATTGGGCTTGCCTGGGCTATCCAGGTCAGGGCGGGAGTAGTTTTTTCTCATGGTCATAGCAGCATTTTAAATGCTGAATTTTACTTCCATGATTCTGCACTTCAGGGGTGTCCAAATGTACAAAACCTGGAAGGAAAAAGAAGCAGGAAAAACCACAGGCCTTCTCTCAATAGAATGTAGAGGGAAGGCTGTAAATAGAGGATACAAACCTCATACAGGGTTTCCAACCTCCAGGTGGGACCTGGAGTTCTGAAAATGTTAATTGTTTCCAGACTACAGAGATCAGTTCCCCTAGATGAAATGGCAGCTGCAAAGGGTGAAATCTATAGTATTGTATTCCTGTTGAGCTCCCTCCGCTCCCCAAACTCCAACCTTTCCAGGCCCCACCCTTACATCTCCAGTAATTTCCCAAGCCAAAGCTAGCAACCCTATCCTCATAACCCTATGAAACCATTGCTTATAAGCATAGCCTGTCTGTCTAATAGCAACTTTACGGCTCTTGTATTTTTGAACTATCAAGTACGGAGTCCAACAGCATTTATTTGGTAGCCTGCCAGGTAGCCTCCTCTACCCTCCAAAGCAGCCATTTTCTCCATGGGAACTGATCTCTGTTGTCTGGGATCACCTGGGATCAAAACTGAACACCAGACAACAGATCTCTTCCCCCCCCCCGAGAAAATAACTCCTTTAGAGGGTGGCCTCTATGGCATTCTATTCAGCTAAGGTCTCTCCCCTCCCCAAACCCTGGTTTCCTTAGACACAGAATATCCAGGAATTTCCCAACCTGGAGCTGGCAACCCTAGTCAGGACGGGCCCCAATGAGATCCTCACAAAGGCCTGGAAAGGGTTTCCTTTCTTTGTCTTTTTACTGACAGAACCAAGCTTGGTTGCCTAGCCACAGCTACTGAGGGAAAAGTTAGTCCCACAGAGGAGCCAAGCAGAAGAAGTTTCTTCGTCGGAGACACAGCCGTTTGTGAGTAATTCTGACAGGGAACAGTGGCTGAAGGGGGAATGGGTGGGGAAGAGGAGCAGAAGCTGTGTTCACCAGAGCAAAGCAACCGTCTTCTGAGGAAAGTTTTGGTGGGCGCCGCTTCTGTGGGCCGGACTCAGGCAATGCAGCCAGTGGATAGGGACAGCTTCTGGGTGACACATCATGGAGCCAACTGATTTAGGAGCATGTGGAATGTTCAGAAAGTGCCACCCCAGTACTCAGTTATTTATAAGGAGAGATAACTGCTGAGAAGAGCAGGATGAACTGATTTCTCTGAATATTAGATGTTCTTGAGGGCGTGGTAGCTGAGCTTCCAGCTGGCTGCATCCCTTCCACGCTCCTGCTACTCCCACTGAAAAATAACAATTTGCTCTCAAAAAACAAAACCAACTTTGAAACAAACTTCAAGGTCAGGTATGGGAAGGGCTAGAGGGAAGAAGGGAGCCAAAAATCCCCCTAATAGACCCCCAAGGAAGACTAACATGGATTCTGAGGATTCAGACCAAGAGATTT
Organism: Gekko japonicus; assembly: GCF_001447785.1. Taxonomy (NCBI): domain Eukaryota; kingdom Metazoa; phylum Chordata; class Lepidosauria; order Squamata; family Gekkonidae; genus Gekko; species Gekko japonicus. Next base: position 337,836 of record NW_015173125.1, on the reverse strand, counting down.
CTCTGCCAGAGGAAATGGCTGCGGGAGGAAGCGATCCTGATCAAAGTTATCAGATTATGATTATGCACGCGCTGACAGAGATGAAGGAAGAAATGAAGAATGAAATAAAGACTCTGAGTGGAGACTTTGGGCAATTCAAGAAAGATTTTGGACAGCTTGAACAGCTTAAACAAACCTAAACAAAAAATGAACCAATAAATAAGAAATTGGACGAACTCACCGCAGCATCAAAGTCAACAGAAAAGAAGGCTGAAGCAGCGTATCAGACTGCGAGGAAAGCAGCAGATGAGGTGAAGGAGCTGAAGGACTTTGAGACGTGAGCCAAAAATAAAATCATACTACAGGAAACTAAATTAAGAGTAAGGAAGGCCAAACTTCAAGGAGTCTCAGCAAATTTCAGCACAACAGAAAAACTCACTGCAGCTTTAAATAAGTGGCTGCAGCAGATTCTTCTCTCAGCAGGAGAAGCAGAGATTTCTGAAGAGATTGTTACCTCAGCCTTCTGGTTAAATGTTTCTAAAAGAGCTCCTGCAGGCGTCTCCCCAGATATTGCAGTCGAATTCAAAGAGGTACAGACAAAAAAATAAACTTTTTTAAATCGCGAGGGAAAAACAGGGTCTGTCCCTTGAAGATACAATTGTTTCCTTGTTCGCTGACGTTCCAGTAGAGGTCCTTATCGCAAGACGGAGGCTACGAGAAACAGTGAAGGCTTTGAGAGATCAAGGAATTCAATATAGATGGCTTCCACTCAGCCATCTAGTGGTCAATTTAAATAATACAACTTTCACTGCTTACAACGAGACCACTGGCAAGAAGCTATTGGACGCAGTTATGAAACAAACGGATGGAGGCATCTGAAAGGGGACAGTGGCTTTTGGCATTAGTAAAATAATTTATGTTGAGAGCAATTAAAATAAATGAATATAAGCAGGGTATATAGAATTAGATGCTATTTTAATCATTATAAAGTAGGAAATAATATAGGAATTGAAGTAGTTCAAGTTCAGGTTAGCCTTTATTGGCATAAAATAACAGTACAAGTTATACAATTTTAGGAAACAAAACACCTAGAAAAATCTATGACTCGATATTGTGCAGGAATTGAAGTATAATAGCTAAGGACGTAGCAAGGAGGTGAAGGGTGTGCTCCCCTGAAGTAGTTCAAGTTCAGGTTAGCCTTTATTGGCATAAAATAACAGTACAAGTTATACAATTTTAGGAAACAAAACACCTAGAAAAATCTATGACTCGATATTGTGCAGGAATTGAAGTATAATAGCTAAGGATGTAGCAAGGAGGTGAAGGGTGTGCTCCCCCCAAGACCTCCGGTAATAGGGAGGAGGGTATTCTCCTGCTGTAGGGATTCTCTCTTCAGCACCCAGTATCAGAGGCAACCCCCATCCAGCTTTCTTTTCTAGGCACTGAAGAAGATAGAATAATACAAAGACGGAGTTCCAGTTTAAGCATTTCGCTGCTCGGATGTGTCTCGTCTCGCTTAGATAGGGACGCACCGAGACCCGGCTGACAGGAGGGGTTCGAGTTCGTCCCGGACCCTCCCCCCGGGGTCTCTGTAGGAGACCCCCCCAGCCTGGGGAGCTGAGGAGAGCCTATTCCAAGGGGACGCCCAAGGATTTGAGGCTCACTTTCTTTCCCGATAGGTACCGTCACCACGGAGCCAGAATGGTGCCCAAAGATGACTGCCGGAGCAAGCGATCACAACCATACTTTTAAAAAGACTTCCAAAAGATCTTCAAGGCTACAAACTGTGAGTTAAGCAAAGCTCAGGTGAAAAATAAGCGAATGGAGGTAGTAGTAATTGGTAGTAATTGGAAGCACCTAAGTTTGAAGCGCGGGGGGAGGAGATTTCAAGCCCCCCCATATGAGTAAACTGTCAAAATGGTTTTAAAGCAAAAATAAAAAGACTTTGAGCCAAACCAAGCGTATAAGAAGCGAACGCAAAAGCTGCTAAAATATACGAAGCAGAAATAAAACGCATAACTTTTGCTTTGTTTTTGGAAAACTTACTTCTTGTTGATATGGCTGGGAGAGGACGGAGAGCGCTGGGGAAAA
>NW_015173125.1:328154-334882 GCF_001447785.1 Gekko japonicus | reverse complement strand
CTAATAGGTTAAAAAGATCTATTCTTTTAGCTTTTCAGATCGTGGTTTGTACTAGTCTTTACCCTATCCCCATATCCAGTAGGAGATTTAGAATAGAATGTTCCCCTATCCAGTAGACTATATGTATCTAGATCTCCCTGACCCATTTCCCATAGTAATAATGATAGGGCATTAGTATTCCTTTCCCCATCACATATCTGTAGTGTGTAGTGTGTAGAAAATGCAAAAATAAAAAAAATCCCCTTCGGGGGGGTAAAAAAAATAATAATACAAAGACTGAGTGAATAAGAATGGAATGTCAGTAGAATGAGTAAGAAGGTATTGAAGATTTAAAGATTTATAAAGGATAGAATATAACTTAGAGGAAGGTGTATGGTGGTATAAGTGGGTAGTATAAGGAAATAAGAAAAAGAAGAGGATACAAATCAGATTGGGATTAAGTCATAAACAGACAGAATGTAACCTCAATGGTTTCTTTTTTGTTTTAGTTTGAAAAGGAGTATAATATATAAGGAATGAATTATCTGTATGAAATATGTAATATATACTCAATAAAAATATCAATATAAATAATAATAACAACAATAATAAAAAGATTACATGTTCTTTTTCTTGTTAGGCCTTCTGTTCCTAAGTCTGTCCCTTGGTTCTGTCAAGCAGATGTGCACTGGAGGTTTCTGTTTGAAGCCTAGAGTCTTAGGTACATGAAGGTCAATTTTACTTGGGATCACGGGGTAGGGGGGCTTAAATCTTCCCCATGCACCATTTCTGACCTGAAATAGCTACAGGGGGTGCTAGTTGCTCCATTAAGGCAACTTGCATATATTGCATATCTAAGTTTCCCCAAATAGTGACTCCCTGGAGTCATCAGATTGGGAAAGTGGCACAGAGGGAAGGCTGTCCCCATGGTACAAATCCAAATTTCTCACGTGCCTGAGAATTTAATCTTTATCCAGAGCTCCCAGCACACATCTGCTTGACTAGACCAGGAGCAACATGTTATGCAGTTGGGCCCATAATTGCCATCCATATCTTGCCATTTCAGTACATTTACCACATTGCACTAATTCTATCTGAACTGCTTTTTCATTGCAGGATTTAGTTGTAAAGCCAGTAAAAATTATTACATTAAACTTCAGCCAGCATCCAGGCCCTTCCTGATATCTCTCAGAATTCAAAGTTTTGCCTGCATAACTACCAGAAAATCTCTAGGGCCAGCAGTTGATCTTTGGGGAAAAGAGGCATTCACAGCCATTAGAACCAACCCACCCTCAATATCATGGGATTAGCTACCCACTGTTTGGAGTCACACAGGAATATTGGGAGCCTTTTCCTGCACTGGCACTTGGGCAGGAGCAAGGCCCTTTTTCACCTGCTTCATGATGCCCAGGCTGGTGATAGTAATGGTTAAAAATTAAATAAATAATTGAATTTAGGATTAATTAGACCTGGTCTCTGACTATTTAGGCCATAACTAGTTTAGCGAGGATAGGGTGGGTTGCTCATTTAGGTAGGGATAAGCAGTGAGCACCCTGAGCCATCGGGCGTGATGGAGGGCAGTTCTTGAGAAGGCCATCACTTGCAGGACAGCAGGATGGGGGCTTGTGAAGGAATGCCTTTGGTGCTGAGCAACATCTTTCTGAACCTGGTAGCGGCTTAACAGCACATCACAGTAGGGCGACAGGGCTGAGCATCTCTTAGCACTTACGTGTGTGGGCAAGGATAAACAAGGCTTGGGGTAGCCGCTGGCTGAGTTTGGAGCCAGGGTGGATTAGCGCAGCCCACCCTCAATGAATTATTAACATAATTTATGAAGTACCTCAGCAAATTTAAATAAACTAGTTAAACCCAAGCTGTTGTCTTATGTCTTCATTTGTGTAAGGTAAAGGTAAAGGTTTCCTTGCTCGAAAGCCAGTCGAATCCGACTCTAGGGTTGCGGTGCTCATCTCCGTTTCAAAGCCGAAGAGCCAGCGCTGTCCGAAGACGTTTCTGTGGTCATGTGGCCGGCATGACTAAACACCAAAGCGCACGGAACGCTGTCATTTGGGTACAGGGACAATATTCCATCTTCCAAAAGCAGCTATCAAACCAAAGCTCAAGGTCTACTGAGTTAAAGCCCAATGGAACAGCCAGGGGAGGGAGCTCCTCAGCCCCTGCCAAGTTGCAGTTGTAAGAAATCTTTTGTCAATACAAAGCACTGGGGATATGGATCAAAACTTTACTCCAAGCAAGTGGCCCAGGCTATCACATCCAGGGTGTTAATGAATGCTGCTGCTGGAGGCAATAATTTCCAGGGGGCCTGATTCTGCGGCGGCCCTATGCTGGAGGCAATCATTTCCAGGTCTTGTTAGCAAATGGGGGGGGCATTCTGGGCAGCTAAAATTTAATGGATTAAATTAGAGCAACTGGCAGTTAGCAGATCAAAATGGTAAGCATTATTTTTCTTCCCCATCTGAGGCAGAACTTTTCTCTTGAAGGTAAGGGCTATAGTAGGAGCAGCTGGACTTCTGCAGGTAGAATGAGAGCAACTGGCAATGTGCAGGCCAAGAAGGTAAACAGCCTCTCCTTTTTAAAATTCTGCACTCAGCACAAAGGTATCTTGGGATTCTCTGTCAGCAGCTGATTTGTCAGGATCAATTTTGCCGTGTGGAATATCAGTAGTTTAGCTGGGCACGATTTAAGACTTCTTTCACCTGTTGCATAAATGAAAAGATTGGCTGAACATAGGGAGTTCCTCTCAAATACTACTGTGAAGATAGAATTGCATTCTGAGAACAAGAGAAAGATTTGAGCAGTAGGTGGGTGGCTAACAGTACAATCCTAAATAAGAGCTACGCTCTTCTATGCCTATTTCTGTCATTGGGCTTAGACTGGAGTAACTTTGTTTAGGATTGCACTGCTTCCCAAGTACTTACCGTGATTCGGCGGAGGACACAGACGTCCTCGCAGGATCATTCCTGTGGGGACAACAGACGCACCGCACCATGCCATCGCCAGGAAGTGACGCTGGGCGACGCTCTGGCAATGGGGCTGGAAACTCAATGGTACCATCGAGTTTTCAGTCCCATTGCCAGAGCATCACCCAGCGTCACTTCCTGGCGACAGCATGGTGCGTTACAGGGAGGAATGGTCCGGCCGGGGAGCATGTTTCCCCCGCTGGATCACGGTAATTACTTGGGAACCCCACTATTGAAGGATGGATATAAATTAATGATGCATGAAGTAAGTGAATCTTCTTTCTATAGGAAGAAATAAAAAGGAAACGCTGGTCAGCTGCTAAGTATTTACAGATGCTTTTCAAGGGATTAAGAGTGCTTTCATATGTGAGGCTTAATTGGATTTCCCTTAGGTATGTTTATAATGCAAACATGACACAATATTTCAAGAGAGGCTAAAAGGCATCTTTTAATTTCATATATGAAAATGCTCCTACTGCTTGTGTGTGAAGTGCCATCAAGTCACTTTGAAGAAGAAGAGTTGAATTTATACCCTGCCCTTCACTCGGAGTCTCAGAGCGGCTTACAGTCATCTTCCCTTGCTTTCCCCACAACAGACACCCTGTGAGGTAGGTGGGGCTGAGAGAGCTCTGGGAGAACTGCTCTTGCGAGAACTGTGACTAACCCAAGTTCACCCAGCCGGCTGCATGTGGAGGAATTTGGAATCAAACCCGGTTCTCCAGATTAGAGTCCGCCTCTCTTAATTGCTACACCATACTGGCTATCTGGACTTATGGCGACCCTATGAATTAATGACCTCTATATGTCCTATTGTTAACTGCTTATCTACACTATAAAATTAAACCAGGGGTATTAATAAGAACAGGTAGGAAGGAAAGGCCCTGGATTAGAATTTCCACTGCCTCTTTAGCATGATATAGAAACTTTTGGGGACCTGAGCAACCCCCAGCTGCCCTTCCATTCTGAGGGCAAGCAAGGACCCACCTTCAGTGTCCATGAGATAAAGCAGCAACACGTGGTGCCACTAAGGCAAATCTTACTGCTCCACTGCTTGATAGGACCTGGCCCTTTAACAGCCCACTGCCTGATTACTTGCTTGGATGCAGCCTTGAGCCAGAGGTGGGGAAACAAGGGGATGAGTTGCAGCTGGGATGTTGGGTGACATCAGCTTCCCACAGGAATTGCTCACATCCCATGGGAGTTCCAGAGGGGTGGAGTCTCCAAAGGGGCTTGCCCCAGGACAAGCCAGACTCCTCATAAGTTAGAGGGAAATCAGTCGGGGAGGACATGCTGGTTCTGGCTCCTGAGCTTGAGAGGAGCACAGTCAGGAGAGAAGAACCAGGATGATGGAAACCTCCTTCCCTCTCAGTCTGAGGCCTGTGGGTGGGTACATAAGTGCCCCCTGCTGGCACAGGTCTGCCATATTTGGGCAGGTTATCTACAGAAATAAAAGATAAACCTAGATGTAATCTGCACACTGATGACACCGAATCCCGAAACTCGGATGTTATATTTAAGCTATTCATAACTTAATCAGTTCATTACCCTGTTATTGTTTCCTCCATCAATTACCTATATACAGCCTTGACATGACAGAAGAGTTGGGTTCAAATTACATGAAAGTTTTTTTTACCACAAGTTGGGCTGAGGTTTTTCCTGACCCAGCTGACATTCCTTTTTCCAAACATTGCAGAGTCCAATTCAGTTTGGGACTGCAATGTTGGGGGAAGGAATTTAGCCTTCCCCATGCACCATTTCCCAAACTTGAAATGGTCCCAGCAGACCCGTTTCTTGCCCTGTTGGGGAGCTGCATGTGCACTGTGGTCCTGATCCAAACTGTACCCAGAAGCACTGGAGGAGCAAGTTCCCTGTGGCTGACATGTGCTGCAAGGAATGAGACACCTTTGGGTAGTGAAAGGCGAGGTATAAAACCTCCTCCTCCTCCCAAAGTAGTAATCTATAGGTATTTTTTTTAAAATAACACCAAAATACATTATAAAATAATCTCTAAAATGGACTATAAATGGTGGAACTATATGCTTGTGGATCAAGGATAGTGAAACTATACGCTTTACAAGCCCAAGGAAAATCAGGAACAGAATCAACGTGAGGTTCCCATCTGCTGCTACTCTTGAAACAAAGTATTACTTAGGTTAGCCAGATGGGAGGAGGTCACCCCTTAGAAAGGTTTAAAAATCTTCCTTTTCAACACCTCAAGGGGGCCTCTGAAGCCAGAAGGCAGCAGACTGAACTGACAGTTTAACTGCCTCTCCATGTTTAAAATTCCATTTACCCTCTCCATCTGGAATACATGCAGATGACGTGCCCCTGCAGGGCTAAATTTCACCATATTATAGGTTTTAAAAATCTGTTAGCTGTAATATACTTTTTATAGATAAAACAGACTTAAAAGGTGATATATCTCCTGGATTCTTTGAGGAAGTTTTTCTGATGTACAGATTAAAGGCTTTTCTACTTTTCAAAAACACAGAACAAACAGCTCCAGTTTAATGCAAAAAGAAAAAATATATATTGAAACAGTGATTCTCAATAAAAAGTATTTTTACAGGAAATATTACACATTAATACATGAATTTTAAAATAAACTTTAAATCTTAAACCAGGCAACTGCATTGCTTGTGACTTTCATTCTCACAGCAACACTATTACATGATAGTTACTCCTATTTTACAGATAAGTAAACTGAGGTGGTGAACTAGTAACTTCCCAAGCTACCCAAAGAGGAAATCCCCCATACAGATTACAAATCAACAGAAAGCAGCCTTTTATCATCTACGGCTGGTCCCAAAGTAGTAATCTATAGGTATTTTTTAAAAAATTACTCCAAAAAAGTGTCTAATACATTATAAAATAATCTCTAACATGGACTATAAATGGTGGAACTATATGCTAGTGGATCAAGGATAGTGAAACTATATGCTTTACAAGCCCAAGGAAAATCAGGAACAGAATCAACGTGAGGTTCCCATCTGCTGCTACTCTTGAAACAAAGTATTACTTAGGTTAGCCAGATGGGAGGAGGTCACCCCTTAGAAAGGTTTAAAAATCTTCCTTTTCAACACCTCAAGGGGGCCTCTGAAGCCAGAAGGCAGCAGACTGAACTGACAGTTTAACTGCCTCTCCATGTTTAAAATTCCATTTACCCTCTCCATCTGGAATACATGCAGATGACGTGCCCCTGCAGGGCTAAATTTCACCATATTATAGGTTTTAAAAATCTGTTAGCTGTAATATACTTTTTATAGATAAAACAGACTTAAAAGGTGATATATCTCCTGGATTCTTTGAGGAAGTTTTTCTGATGTACAGATTAAAGGCTTTTCTACTTTTCAAAAACACAGAACAAACAGCTCCAGTTTAATGCAAAAAGAAAAAATATATATTGAAACAGTGATTCTCAATAAAAAGTATTTTTACAGGAAATATTACACATTAATACATGAATTTTAAAATAAACTTTAAATCTTAAACCAGGCAACTGCATTGCTTGTGACTTTCATTCTCACAGCAACACTATTACATGATAGTTACTCCTATTTTACAGATAAGTAAACTGAGGTGGTGAACTAGTAACTTCCCAAGCTACCCAAAGAGGAAATCCCCCATACAGATTACAAATCAACAGAAAGCAGCCTTTTATCATCTACGGCTGGTGCGGCAGCTGGTCCCCTTCCTTAGCCACGGCGATCTGGTCACAGTGATCCATGCGACGGTCACCTCGAGGCTAGACTACTGCAACGCTCTCTACAT
>NW_015173125.1:326053-327878 GCF_001447785.1 Gekko japonicus | reverse complement strand
CCCGGGTCCTAAAGAGGCCAGGCTTGCAGCCACAAGGGCCAGGTCCTTCTCGGTGGCGGCTCCTACCTGGTGGAATGAGCTCCCAGAGGAGATCAGGGTCCTGTGGGACCTCTTACAGTTCCGCAGGGCCTGCAAGACGGAGCTCTTCCGCCAGGCTTTTGAGTAGGAGCCGCCACCGCCACCGAGTAACTGCAGAGCAGGACCGCCGGGTTGGGCCGACTGGCCATCTGGAACATCTTGGCCCATGGCATCCCCCCTCTTGATCCCACTGCGATATACAATAGGGAGTGAGTATTTTAGTTCCTAATGTATCCTGCAAGATGTGAGTTTTTGTTTTAATTGTTTTAACTTGTTCTATTTTTATTGCACTTGGTGACTTAACTGTTTTAATCCTGTTGTATTTTATTGCACAGTTGAGCCTATGTAAGCCGCCCTGAGCCCGCTTGCGGGGTGGGCAGGGTATACGTGAAATAAAATAAATAAAGTCTAGCATAAATTATATTCACCCTTATTAAGTACTGAAAATTTTAATAAAGTAAATCAACTGGGTGGCTATTATTTAAATAAAACAACTTGGAGCCCCCCCCCCCAGTAAGAAGCTTTGGGTTCCCCCACCTTTTGAGATGAGGCAGGTGGTAACCTGGGAGAGGGCCTTCTCAGTCATGGTACAAAAACTCTGGAAATCTCTCCCCATGGAGACTCATCTGTCCCTTTCTGTTGCCGTCTTCCACCAGTGGATGAAGCAGGGTGGGTTTTTTTTTGTTTCATCTGACATTTCCTCAGTGATTACTACTTCCTGCCCTAAGGTTTAATTGATATGTTATGTTTTTGTATGTGCATTTTAGCTTTGGTTTTGTTTTCATGATCTATTTTTGTTTGGTTTGAATGGGTTTTAAGACATGTTTTAATGCATTGGTGGCCCTATGTAGGGCAAAAAGGCAAAGTATAAATTTTGTAAATAAATAAATAAAAGATAAGGAAGCAGGTAAAAAAGGAACCATCCCCACAATACTCAAAGTGGGTTGTAACACTGAAGTGTAGAATCTCTAGCTCTCAATCTCGCTATATGTACACACAACTTTTAAAAATTACTTTATTTTCCTTACTAGTAAACTGTAGGCACCATTTTTACCATGCCATTTGGCTGCCCATATCTAGATGCTGCTGAACTCAAGTTAACTTTTGTATCACTACCACAGAAATTATGTATCCAGTGGAAGGTGAAAAGAAATATTATATATTGCTATATAATATGTGTTGTAGTCTGTTTTTAGCATAGGTAATGAAGGAGTGGTCTGGGAACAGCTTAAGAAAGACTCTAAAGGACTGGAACAAGACTTCCCCTTCCTTGAGAAGAAAAACACATCTGCTCACATATTGTTGCTGATTCTCAGTTCCCATTGCAGAAACCCCCATTTCACATGTCAGAGAGTCCTTGATCCTCAGGAGTAATTGCTGTGGAGGTATAGGTGGGTGCAGTATAAAGGCGAACTGAAAGAGACCTGTTCCACACCCTTCTCTCATGAATATTTGGATCCAAACAATGGGGATTTTCCTCTGTTCTGTCAAAGCAGACCAAACTGGAAAACAATTCTGGTTTCAATTTGGGTAACATTGATTTCAACATTCAAAGCCTCGACAAAGAGATCAATATCCCAGGGCTTCATTGAGTTCCTGTCTCCTGTGAACCTAATGGATGAACAATACATTTGTGAAGTAAACTTTGACTCACAAAAGCTTATGTTGGAATAAGTTTTTGTTCCTCTTTAAGTGCCACTGGACCCCTGGCTTATTCTGTTTTCCATCCAGTGTCTTTCCTTTGAGC
>NW_015173125.1:313442-326025 GCF_001447785.1 Gekko japonicus | reverse complement strand
GCAGGAATAGTTTCTGGTTGCAGGTTCTGCCTGGGTGGTATAAGAAGGGCAGAAGAGAGAAAGGCTGTAACACGGGAGCTATGAAGGGAGAGCTCCTGTTAGCTCCTATGGAGCAAAACTGATCTGAAAATCAGATACCTCCAATCTTGACCTTGCTTCATGTCCAGATAGCTCTTCCAGAGTTTTGCAATTCTACCAGTTTCTTATCTGAAGCTCAAATATAATGGTAGAAGTTTTGGAAGATAGAAATTTAGTAATTTAAAGCTTAAGCAAATGCAGCATTATAAAAGTTCTGCCTGTAAGTATATGCTAGTTAGTGCTGTCTGTTATCTAATTTAGATGTAAAATGTCAAGATTGGATTTGTGTGCAGTTGTGAATTTTAAGAACAGGAGGCTCTGACCGCAATATAGCTGCACTATGTAAATGCTGAACTGAAACTCTTAGATCAGAAGATGAGGAAGACAATCAGAAGTGTTAAGTCGCTCACTTAACAAAGAAGTTGGAGAGTGATTCAGCAAGAACACAACTTTATTCTTCAACTCGAACACAGCTCCAACACGGATCAACATCTGATAGCCAGAACAGAACAGTTCAGCTTTTACATTGCAGTTGTCCTGCTTTTAAACTCTCCTGGCTAATGTAGCCACACCAACTGTACAAATACCAACCAATACGGTTGTTCATATAAGGACCAATCACAGATGTTCCCGCTCAGGGAGCTTGCTGTAAAGTGATTGGCTAGGTGCTTCCTGGGCTAGCAATGCGATTGGATGGATTTTGATCCCAGCCCAGGACGAAGCTCAACATGGTAAGTCAATTAGATGTTTCACATACATCATGCATTCAATGGCAGCTATTGAATACATTACAAGAAGTCTCAGTGATTTCAAGCAATACACAGTGCCACCCCGCCCTGGCCTAGATGGCCCATGCTAGCTCAGTCTCATTGGATCCTGGAAGCTCAAAAGGGCTGGCCCTAGTTAGTACTTGGATGGGAAACCACCAAAGAAGTCCAGGGTTGCTACACAAGTCCCCTCTGTTCATCTCTTTCCTTGAAAACGTGGGGCCGCAATCGGGGGAGGTGTCCGTCATTGCCCTGAAGCAGGACTGCGGAACGGAGGAGGTACGGATTCCCCGTGCCTTCACTTTAACGACCATCCGGACTTTTAACATGGTGGATATTATTTACTTGTTCGAACATTATTTTCCTTATCACATGATGGATTTTTTGTTGGTGAGTGCTACTTTTGAAAGGATTTTTACCGTCTCTCTTGTGGATCTTCCCTACTGGAGATTAAAACGGCCGAAGCAGATACAAGGGACTCGAGAGAAAAAAGTGTCGGAGGGGGTAAGAGTCCAATTTATCTAGAAATAATACGCTCTTAGTAGGACAAATCATAAATCTAACAGACCTATCTGTCTTAGAATCGTTGTGGAATATATTTTATACTAAAGTACTTCCATAGACTGGTAAACTGAGTGAGAAAATGGCGGCAGCGTCTTTATGTGAGACAGTAATTAAGAATCTTAAAGAGGAACTCAGGTCAGAGCAATTTCAAGAGACCTTGAGAGAAGAAATAGGCAAAGCATTACAAATGTGGTGGGAGAAGATGTTTAGAAACTCCCAACCTGTAGGCATGGAGATTAATGATGGAGAAGAGCCAATTCAAGGGACAATTCAAAGCCTACAAACCCAAATTGACTTACAGGACTTGATACAGTTAGAGGAGCAACAAGAAACACAGCCAAATTTACAACAACTACAGGCAGAAGGTGGGAGCAATGAAACAGCTCTGACAAAAGGATTTCTGCAAAGTGGAGGAAAACTAAAAGGAAAAGGGGGGGAAAAACGCCGGTCGAGACCCATTTGGAAGGAAAGGAAAGCAGCAAAGAGGGGGAAAATAAAGAAAAACATAAAGAAAGCTGGCGAGATCGATACCAATCTACTGAACGACGAAATAAGCTTTTTTGGAAGAGACTCCTCCGGAAATATGTTAAAGGAGTATAAAAATCCACGGCATATGTGGGAAAATGCCAAAAATCAACTCAAAAAGGACCTATTGAGAACTATAAAGGGCAAGAAACCTATGGAAATTAATGTGGGGATATTGGAAGAGGGGGAGTGATGTGATTATGAAGAGCAGTAATATATGTTTGAATTGGTTTGTTTAAGGAATAGGTATCGTTTGGCACATACATAAATCTTGAGTAGTAGTGATGTTTGCTTGAAGAAAATGCTCTAAGGATATGGTAATATCTGATATGATATTAAACGGAGTTGGGTGGATAGATTTAAATAACTAGGAAGAAGATGAACTTGACAGAATGAAATTAAGAAGGTTGACTAAAATATAAAGATATTATTTGTTGGCAATAAATTAAAATAAGTTTTTTGTTTGTTAAGCCAGATTGAATGGTTATTAATTGATTTGGGAAATGAAATTTTAAATGAATTATAGTTAGACATGAAGATACCAAAGATAGAAGTCTTCTGTAAATAAGGAGCCAAAACTGCTTTGGTTTAGCACTAGAGTGATTTGCCATAAATTGGAGAAGGAGAAAGAAGGGATAGGGTAAGAAGATTAAGCTGCAATTTGTGTCTAGTGATAAAAAATTAATTTGGATGATTTTGAATGTTTATAAAAGAAACTGGGTGTTAGTATATGTGTAAAGTAATGGTGGTATATGCTATTAATTGGAAAGGTGTAGGGAGTTTAGATGAAGACATGGAAGCCGGTAATTCTAAGCAAATTTAAGTTGTGCTGAAAAAAATCAGGGTCTTTAGCAGGGAAATGGGTAATTATTGTTAATATTAATTATAACTATTATTATTAATAATTAAGACCCAGTGCCAGCTATCATGCAACAGGGCCCTCCATGCAATCTGCAGCAACTGGGCCTGGTATCAGCAGCCACTGAAAAATTGGGCCAAACTTTCTCTGGAAAGAGACTGCCATGGGAAGGGAAGGATGAAAGCTAAAGAGAAGGGAGCATCTAAAGGTAGGTTGGCTAGTTGACCTAGGGGTCCCATTCCCTTCACCTCCCACTGCTGTTGCCTACCACTGCATTAACAACCCCCCCCCCCACCAGTATTGCATGCAGAGCCATGTCACTTCCTGTAAAAAAAAGTTAAGTGACATAGGGTAGCTCCAGTATTTTTTTGCCAAGAAAACCCCATGGACAGTATCAAAAGGCTAAAAGATTTGACGCCGGAAGATAAGCCCCTCAGGTCAGAAGGTGTCCAATATGCTACTGGGGAAGAGCAGAGGGCAAGTACAAGTAACCCCAGAAAGAGTGAAGCGGCTGGGCCAAAGCCGAATGGACGCTCAGTTGTGGATGTGTCTGATGGTGAAAGGAAAGTCCGATGCTGCAAAGAACAATACTGCATAGGAACCTGGAATGTAAGATCTATGAATCAAGGTAAGCTTGACGTGGTCAAAAATGAGATGGCAAGACTGAACATCGATATCCTAGGAATCAGTGAACTAAAGTGGACAGGAATGGGCGAATTTAACTCAGAAGACCATTATATCTACTACTGTGGCCAGGAATCTCGTAGAAAAAATGGTGTGGCCTTTATAGTCAACAAGAGAGTGCAAAAGGCAGTACTGGGATACAATCTCAAAAATGACAGAATGATTTCTGTCCGATTCCAAGGCAAACCATTCAACATCACAGTAATCCAAGTCTATGCCCCAACCACTGATGCAGAAGAGGCTGAAGTGGACCGGTTCTATGAAGACCTACAACACCTCATAGAACTAACACCAAAAAATGATGTCCTCATCATCATAGGGGACTGGATGCTGTCTCTGCCATGTGGCCTGGGACAGAACAAAGGACTCCTTTGTGAGCTGAGCACATGCTTGCAAAGATGGGGTTGCTCTTACGAATCCCTTGGTCTCATTTGGATTGTCTACCATGGACATTATCTGGACTGATGCTACTCTGATGATTGGTAAATATGCTTCTTATTGTGTAGTTAGGCAAAACATTGCTTAGGATGTTCTTTTAAAGTCTTTCTAGTCTGATTGCAAGCTTGTACTGAATAAACCTTATTCTTGTTTATAAATAGTGTCTGCTTGATGTGTAACTGACTCTACGCTAACTCCTGTGTCTGAACCACTCACCAAATTAAGCTACCTTATGGTATAAAGTCCCAGAGGCCAGTTAAGAGTCTGAACCTTGCTCTTGGACTGGAAGGGGACTATAGTTGAAAAGGTTCTGGTGGCTGTGTCTGTAAATCCAGAGAGGCTATCTCTCCTGGGTTTTTGTGTAATGTATGTTCCAGTGTAGAATTCTTTCTCTCCCATTCCTGGATTGGCCTGGGGGATTAAAACACTAAGAAGGCTGTCCCAGAGGCACAGGGCAGCCACTGAGAAAGCTCAGGTTCAGACTGTTGCCAAACATGGTGGAGGTACTGCCGGTACAGCTGACTGAGCAGAACAAAGCTGCTGCACAGGAACATGTGCAGAGATGCAGTCTTTCAAATTTGTGGGTCTCAGATCATGAAGGGTTTTAAAGGTGAGACTAACTTCTTTAATTGGATCCCAAAACTGTACAGGAGCCAATGAAGGGATCTCAAAAGAGGAGAGACATTGTTCTGCTGGCTAGCCCCAGATAACAAATACCTTGCTGCATTTTGTACCACCTGCAATTTCCAGATTGACTTCAAAGCCGGTCCCATGTTCCAGCCTCAAAGCTACTGAAGCATGGATCAGCATGGCCAGACCAAACATCTGCAAAAAGGGAGCCAGCTTCCTAACTCTATGTGGTAGAGGAAAGTATTTGTTGTGCTGCCATTGGTACCTGTTTCTTCAACTAGAGACCAGGATTCAGCAAGACTCCCAAGTTCTTAACAGTCTTTTAGCAAACTTCAATGGTAGGATGCACAGGCCCATTTAAAGCAGTGGCCCATCTACCCAGCATCACCTCCATTATATCTGGATTCAGTTTCAGTTTGTTCTCCCTCTGTCACTTGACTACCATAGTCAGACACTGGGCCAGCACAGAGATAGCAGCAGCTGGTGGCCTATTCAGAGTATAACTGGGTGTCAGCAGCATACTGAAGTGCATTGAGGTGACATAGTATTTATTTAAGAGATTCACTGTCCACTCATTGACCAAAATTTTGTTTGAGTTTTGCTTACATAAAGGAATCTAATCCAAATCAACCACAAACATGATAACAACAATCAAATAGTAATGTGAATTTCAATACTTATTTTAAAAGTAAAATGTAGCTGAAACTTATATTAGCATATGACAAGAAACTTCCTGTTACAATTAAATCCTATTACATGTGTGAATGTAATTAGACTGATTTAAGGAATCTGTAGCAATTGCCAGGTAGTCCACAGGAAGGCTCAGAAAATTAATGTGGTAAAATTATTGACAAATGGATCCCAAACATGAATATGTCAAAAGGTAATCTTTGCTCTCTCATCAGTTATTCTTTTAGAATTTGTCAAGTATTCAGAAGCATGACATTCTTGCACTATAATATCTGCTAACCTGTAACCGCCAATTGACCCTGAATTTTAAATAACTGAAACACATATTTGAACAATACTTTCAACAGTGGACACTAGCTGAGATAGTAATGTATTTGGGCTTCTAAATGATTGTCCCTTGAAGCAGCACGATTATTTGGAACTTACAAAAGGAGAGGTAACCTTGATTTAAACCTAAATTGTGCTCAGGATACAAGAAAGAGAGTAAGTGCTGTTGAGCCACATGGTAAATACACCAAAATCCAATTATCTGTTCCAGCCAGGAGAACTCTGGTTCATGCAACTGTTTCCTTATTCATTAGTGGAAGCCACTGAACATTCTTTTGTGCAAACAAATATATATTCCCTCTGTTGGAAAGAATGAAGCATAAATGTGTAGAAAAGATTCATACATCTTAGTACATATCATTATTATTTGTGCAGCACTTAAAATGGTATCAAGCAAACATGGCTCTTCAGATCAGTCTGTATGAATATATAACCCATTACAGTCAACACTTTTGTGGTTGGGAAACTACCCAAAATCTAACTCAGTCATACTGAACCTCAGAAGGAGAAATTACTCATAAAAATTAGAAGATATATTAAAAGGAAACAAAAAGATTTGGTTAGGAGGAACACAGTCTTCTGGAAAATGAGAAATATTGAAACATGCTACAATACAGAAACAAAATATCTATATACTAATAGTGATGTGTGGCCCCCATCTGCAAATACCTAAATCTGTGGATTGGGGTCACACCAACATGAAACAGATTATTATGCAAACTCAGGGGACTTCCCAAGTCTGCAAAAAAATCTTAAACCAAAAATAAAATATATAGGGTCTGGCACCGCTGTGAGCCCAGATGCAGGCAGCCGCTGTGGGTGCAGGTGCGGTTCAGGAGGAGAATGGGGCCTGGGACTCCCTCCCCCTGTGAGTCTCATCCCCCCCCCTTGTAGATCTCTGATGAGTTTTTCTAATTCAAGTAGGAACATGTGACCAAAGTGGAGGAAAGTAAATAAGAATTAGGGGCAAATTATTAAGGAAGGTTGCTGCTTTTCTTTACCCTTCCCTCAACCATCAGATCCTCAGCAGTGTCCCTCTAGTGTCAGATAGTTAAGAGCACGGGTCATTTCGTAGAAAAAGAGGTGCAGGAGCTCATTAGCATAACTTATTTGCATATGCCACACCCCCTGACATCACCGGGAAGTGTGTCAGAAGGCAACACCCACCGCTCAGGCTTCACTGGACTGTTTTGGATTGCTAGCTATGGGGGGGGGGGACATGCAGATCTGCCCTCACAGAGGCTGCTTCTTGCTCTTCATGGCCCAACTGAGGGCTCCTGGGAACAGGGGGCGGGGCTTGTTGCATGTGCCCGCCCCCTGGGCTCCTTACTGCCGGAGCTCCACTCCTGTGCGCTCCTGCAGGAAATGACCCCTGGTTAAGAGCCAGACAAACAAGACAGTGGAGATCCTTGATCAGATCTCCTATCTCTTTAAACTAGTCTAAATAGCAGCCACAGTGTGTGTGCCTTTAACTAGGGCTGAGCAAAGTAGGTTAACCTTTTCCTCCTACATCTTTTTTCCAATGTAAGTTAGAGCCCTGCTGGTGCTATTTGCCCTGAAAGGGAAAACATACAGCAAAAAGATACAGAGGAAAGGGTTCACCGCTACCACTTGTCACCTAAGGCAGAGTTACATGCTTCTAAGTCCTTTGAGGCAATGATCTATGAAGGGTGTTGCTCCTCTATGGCACTGCTAGTGTTGCTGTCCCAATCCATAGCTACAATTTATATACATTTTAAAAGTCAGAAGATCAAACTTGTTTGGCCCACACAGACACACCTTTTTCTTGAATAAAAAGTGAAGCTAATGTTCAAATTATACCCAATGAAAATTTGCTGTTGGAGCCAAAATGTGTGAAAGTAAGAAGTACTCACACTCTGGTGTGTTCCTGCATGAGTCACTGCTTTAGGCAAGCCTCCTGATGTGAAGGAGGCAAGCTTAGAGCCAAGCCTCACACAGAGATGCAACAAGTAGCTACTTCTGAGGATAGGTAATTCTACCGTTTATCTCCATCAGGAGTCACAGAGTGATCCAATCACACCTGATGCAAACATGTAACAGAATGACTTACCCCCTGTGGAAGAAGTGAGTCATGGAGTGATGCCAGCTCTGTGGACAGCTTTGATTAATTCATTTTTCATGGCACACTAATTGTTCTCACTACTGTACTCTAGCACATAGTTTTGAAATTAGTGTTTTACCTACGGTTGCCAAGTCTCAAGACTACAAAGATCAGTTGCCCTAGAGAAAATGACTGCTTCAGACTCTGTGGCATGATATCCCACTGAGCTTCCTTCCCTGACCAAACCCCACGCTCACCAGGATCCACCCCCCAAATCTCCAGGAATTTCCCAACCTGGAGTTGGCAACTCTAGTTCTATCTAATCACTGTTTTTGTTTCTGCCCACTCCTTCCTGCCACCAATATGCTGTTTCTGCTGCCCTCGTAATGAAACTTGAGAAAGTACAGAAAAAGCTACAAAATGTTCAGGATGATGGCTCATTTTATTATTTTATTTATTTATTTATAACTGAGGATTCAAAACAACTTATAAAAAACACAAATATTCAGATAGGTCTATTTATATGGGTTTTTTTAAATAAAACACAACTTTGTGGCACATGCCAGGTGTGAAGAGTGTGTACTGGGAAAAGTTAGTCGCATTCTTTTAAGAAAGAACTCAGAACTTATAAAAAACACAAATATTCAGATAGATCTATTTATATGGGGTTTTTTTTAATAAAACACAACTTTGTGGCACATGCGAGGTGTGAAGAGTATGTACTGGGAAAAGTTAGTCACATTCTTTCAAGAAAGAACTCAAAATTATCCAGTGAATTTGGTGGGAGCAGGTTTAAGAGAAAGAACTACATGAACTAAAATCATTTAATCAATTATTTGATGACCATACATCAGGGTGAATCTAATGACAGAATGAAGCAACCCTCTCTGTTGAAGACAGAATACTGGTGAACTGTTGGTATGACATGGCATGGAAATTTTTCTGTGCACTGTCCAACACAAGGTCTTCAGATAATGTAACAGCGGAAGTTATATCATCTCACAATTGTCAGGCAACTTCTTACAGACTTCAGTTGAAACACCTTCTAGGCATTATTAGAAAATGCCAGAAGGGTAGTTATGTCAACTTACTGCTGTCAAAACAACAGAGGATCTTGTGGCACTTTAAGGACTAAGAAATCCATTGTGACATAAGCTTTCATGAGTCAGAAACCACTTTTTCCATGTTACTCCTAGATTTATTTATTTATTTATTCAATTTATATCCCACCCTCCCCGCAAGATGACAGAACTATATTTTTGAATGAGTACCAACAAATGCTTTGGTTTGATTTTGGAAAATATTTTAAGCCAGTACCTCTCCCTCAGTCTTTCCTGTACTGCAGTGACATGTATAATCAAGATTAGGCTCTGTAGTAAGGTCTGGATAACCAAACCCACATTGCTTCAGACCTTTGTTCAGCAATGCATGAAAGTATGTGTCTCTTTTTAACCTCACAGGCAATCAGACAGGA
Source organism: Gekko japonicus (assembly GCF_001447785.1). Lineage (NCBI taxonomy): Eukaryota > Metazoa > Chordata > Lepidosauria > Squamata > Gekkonidae > Gekko > Gekko japonicus. The sequence goes on along the minus strand of NW_015173125.1, from coordinate 316,927 downwards.
ATGTGCTCCAGTGTCTTGAACTGAACCTTTGGCAAATGTCTGAGTAACCATGAGATATGCATATGGATATGGGACAGTACTATATTACCATGTGGAGCTCATCTGTGTCACGGTAATCAGTGATACACAGACCTGTGACAAAGACATTCCTGCTGAGCTAATTAAATTTACATTATTAGCATATGCTCCTAACAAAGACATGGATGTTTGAATGATGCTCCAGTCCTACATAAATGTACACCACTTCATACTAACTGATTCTATATTAATTTCACACTGTTTTCATACATTCATTTCATACTAATGAGCATGTATGTGGTGAGGGGGTGGAACCTTAACAACTCTTAACAACATTTTTGGGGGGTGGAGAACTTCCACAAGCTGCTTGCTTTAGCTTTCAGTTTGGTTTCTAATCCCTGAAGGTGTACATGATTTGTAGACCAGGGCATGGATATACTCTTTAGGGACAGATGTGCATAATCACAACCTAAAAGAGGTTTTTGAACTCTTAGTAAACCTAATCAGGTCTGCTCAGAAGTAAGTGTCATGCTATTGAATGGGGTTTACTCCCTGGAAAGTGCTCACTGGTCCACTGGGTACTGACATTTTCTTCCTGATGCACTGTGTGTAGTCTGCACCATTTGTTTCACTGCCATCTGTTGCCATCCATTTTGAAGCATTAAATCAGCTCTTGAGTCCATTGCTTTCCCCCCTGCTACTTCCCTTTGTGTAATGTCTCATTGTTATTACTTTCTGGACTGCTTTTGCTTGGGCTCCTCCTCCATCCTGAGCAGGGCAGTTACTGATCACTTCTCAAGTAGGTAAGATCTTGCCTTCAAAATTTTAAGGAAGCAATGCTTCCAGCTTTGTCCTCAGCATTCCACAATTATATCCTTAAATTCTTCAAGTAGCAGGCATCTGTGTCTTCTTGCAGCCCTTCAAATCCACACTGCCTAAACTAAATTATTCAAGAGAGCATTTTTGCACAGGTAATGGGGTTGCATTGTACACAATTGTTTACAAATGTACTTGGATAAATTATTAGGGACTGACTGTACAGCTGTGGTCTATACTGCTGTGTATCGCTTACTGTAAGCAAGATCCTATTATGTAATTTTTACACTGTCATGTTAATACTTACCCTATGTGTCAGTTCTATCTTTCAGATTTCTGATTGTTCCCAGATTTCCACAATCCTTGTGCATTGTTTAGTGTGGTGTCGTGATTAAGAGTTTCTAGGAGACCCAGGCTTGCATCCTCACTCATGCTGTGGGAGCCAGCTGGGTGACCGTGGGCCACTCATCCCTTCTTGGCTTACCCTATTTCACAGGGTGGTGGTGAGGATAAAATGGAGGAGAGGAGAATGATGTAAGCTTCTTCATGTCCCCATTCAAAAGAAAGGTGGTGTATAATGAATTATATAAATAAAATAAGAACATCCCATTTTGTTGATTGTACTGATTCGCTCTGTGTAGTCTGCCTCGAGTCCCTGTGAGAAAGGTGAACTACAAAGAATGTAATTAAATGAATCAGTGGATCAGTTATTTAATGAGGTCAGTCAAGGACACCCTTCCCCCCCTAGCCATTTCAACAGCTCAGTTTTACTTAGTTCCTAGTTGCTAGCCACACTTCTTCTAAATCTCGTCAGCTCATCCGAGCCAGGCAGGTTTCCTTCAAACACACTGTAGAAACAGGGGCACAAACTAGGGCTGGAGATCTCCCAGAATTACAACTGACCTCCAAAATATATCGATCAGTTCCCCTGGAGAAAATGGTTGCTTTAGAGGGTGGCATTATATACAGCTGAGGCCCCTCCTCTCCCCAAACCCCGCCCTCCTCAGGCTCCACCCCCAAATCTCCAGGAATTTCCCAACCTTGCGTTGGCAACCCTAGCACAAGCCCTAGAACCAGGACATCTAGTGAACTTGCTACTGCCTCCACACTCATTATTATTCTCAATCTGACATCAAGGAACAAAGACCTGCAAATGTGGAATCTATTAATTCAGTTTACGATTTTTAAAACCATGGTGCTTTGTTATTTATTGTGCATTTCCTTTCAAAATTTAAAGGCTTACAAGCATTTCTCAAGGCAACAGTTGGGGGAATTAATGACACAGGTCAACCAGTACACTAAAACGAACAAATAACAAAACAAAACAAACCAGCCTCGGGGGGAAATTAATCCCTCATATTTCCTAGAACAAAAAACCCCCGTAGTTTACTCTGGCTACGAAACATGACCCACAGCCTTTTCAAAGTGAAAGAGAAAACTGATATGTATTCCCTGCTTATTCAATTAAAATTGGTGCATCAACTAAAATTAATCTCCAATATTGTTACGATATATACTACGGTATTTTCCCATGGGCATCGGCCATCCAAGGGACCTGTGTGCGCTGTTTAGTATTACAGAGACATTTGTTTTAAATTAGATGGCTACCATTTAAATTAGATCATAGAATGTTAGAGTTGGAAGGTACCTTGCAGGTGATCTAATCCAACCTCCTGCATACAGAGACATTTGTTTTAAATTAGATGGCTACCATTTAAATTAGATCATAGAGTGTTAGAGTTGGAAGGTACCTTGCAGGTGATCTAATCCAACCTCCTGCACCTCTGCAGGAGCATAGCCGAAAAATAGCCCTACAACATACCCCACCTCCCGAGGCAGTCTGTTCCACTGCTCAACCACTCTTACAGTTAGGAAGTTTCTCCTGATATTTAGCAGGTATCGACTCCCTTGTAATTTCCACCCATTAGATCTAGTCTTGCAATCCGGAGCAAGAGAGAATAGATCTGCTCCATCTTCTACATGACAGCCCTTCAGATATTTGAAGACTGCAATCACATCGCACTGCAGGCTCATGTTTAGCTTGTGATCAACCAGAACACCTAGATCCCTTTCACATGTGCTGCTGTCAAGCCAAGTCCCTCCCATTTTCAACCCTCTCACCATCCTGGTTGCCCTCTTCTGTACACACTCGAGCTTGTCAACATCCTTTCTAAAAAGTGGTGCCCAAAACTGGATACAGTACTCCAGGTGAGGCCTAACCATAGCAGGATAGAGCGGAACTATCACCTCCCGTGATCTGGACACAATGCTTCTGTTAATGCATCCTAAGATTGCATTAGCTTTATTTGCAGTCACATCGCACTGCAGGCTCATGTTTAGCTTGTGATCAACCAGAACACCTAGATCCCTTTCACATGTGCTGCTGTCAAGCCAAGTCCCTCCCATTCTATATCTGTGCCTGATTTTTTTTGTACCTAAGTGTAGGACTTTGCACTTATCTCTATTGAAATTCATTTTATTTGTCTCAGCCCACTGTTCCAGCCTATCTAGATCATTTTGAATCCTGACTCTGTCTTCTTCAGAATTAGCAATCCCACCTAACTTCGTGTCATCTGCAAATTTGATAAGCATCCCCTCTATGTCTTCCTCCAGGTCATTTATAAAAACATTGAACAACACCGGGCCCAGAA
>NW_015173125.1:304614-312384 GCF_001447785.1 Gekko japonicus | reverse complement strand
ACTCTTTCCATACACAGGACCAACTTATCCCACACAGGGATGTGTCTCCTTCTCTCAGAGACAGAACTTAACTGACTCCATAACTGTCTTTTTCAACTGTCCCAACTCTAACTGTCACTCTTGACAGACATAAATATCATCCACACAGCATCACTTCCAAACCCCTCCCCCTTTCTGCCAATCACCAATCACACCACTTGCCTGTTTCAACCAACCTAGACTATCTCTTATCGCCATGCAACCAAACTTTTAAAGACACACACGCACAGTTAAACATGAAATCATTACAGTTGCCCTCTTATTTTTTATTTATGTTTTGAACATCTGGCTTGTGCCATTAGACAAAATAATAATATTCATGGCTTTATACGTGACTTTTGATTTTAAAAATATTTTTTATGCAATGACGTCACCTTAGGGTTGCCAAGTGGGGGCGGGTAAACCCCCGCTTCAGAGGCCCAATTTCCGCCGCCGCGGAATCGGGCCCTGGGAGGAACTCCGCCCCCCGAAGCGCAGCGTGGCTGCGTCACCAGAGGTGACGCAACCACGTCAATCACATTGGGGGCATGGCCCCAATCATCGGAGGGAAAACTCTATGGTTTTCCGTCCAACGATCGGGGCCACGCCTTCAACGTGATCGACGTCGCGCGTCACTTCCGGTGACGTGCTGGCGGCGTGCATCGAAGGACGGCTCCCGGAGCCCGGCAAGGCTCCCCCACCAGTAAGATATTTTTACTTGGCAACCCTACGTCACCTTTGGGTGATGTCATCGTACTGGGCTCATTGGCCCAATCCAGGCATTTTGGGGGTGGTGTTCCCTCCGCCGGCCATATCTGGGCCGGTGGATCAGGGGCCCCTAAAGTGGGCAAGCCCCTGTCCCCCAGTGGCTCTGGCAACCCTACAGGGAGACAATACAACATGGAGTGTATTTGACTGTGGACATTTCTGGTGGTGCCCAGACATCATTACCTATCTTGCAATACTGATTCCTAGAGATATGCTAAATTTTAACAAGCCAATTACTGATATATTTTTGGATTTGGACAGATGGGCTACTTTAAACTTGTCTCTATAGGGCAAAGTAAATACATTCAAAATTAATATTATACGCAGGATTATTTATATTCCACATAAAATCCTTTCTATATATTTTGCAGATATATTCATAAAATTAATACTTTGTTTCAGAAATTTATGGGGGGTTCCCCACTGCTTCCAATTTCTTTAAAGAGTATGCAACTTCCATTTGATGAAGGAGGCTTTTGTTTCCCTGATCTTAGTTTATATCATCAGGCATACTTATTAACTTGTACTAATTACTGAGATCGCTCCTTGCTGTTGGACTGCCCTTCTTCAGCTCTTTTGGAGGCCTCTTCTCTGGTGTTTGTCTCTACCTGGAATTCATTAAGGTTTACTTATGCTAGAGTGGATCCCATTCATCTTGCAATTTCTACAGCTAGAAAACAGTGGCATATAATGGCATGACAATATTGATTTGATCCATTGTCATATTATAAATTGAAATTATGGGCCAATCCAGATCTAAAAACTGGGAAGAAAACTTTTTTGTGGAAGGCTTAGACTGATAAGGGGATTTTTACATTGGAACAGATTCCGCTGATAGATTATGATGAGGATGAGGTTTTGTCATTTTCTCAGATGAGGTATAGAGGAAGAGGAAGAGCTATATTTATGCCCTGCCCTTCACTCAGTGTAACAGAACATTTAGATCTCTCCTTCCCTTCCGCTCCCCACAACAGACACCCTGTGAGGCAGGTTGGGCTGAGAGAGCTCTGAGAGAACTACTCTTGAGAGAACAGTTCTGAGAGAACTGTGACTGCCCCAAGGTCACCCAGCTGGCTGCATGTGGAGGAGTGGGGAATCAAAGCCGGTTCTCCAGATCAAAGTCCACTGCTCTTAACTACTACACCAAGCTGTCACCTTCTGTAGAATGGCAATAATTACAGCTGCAACATTGGTTGGTATCTAAATATGGCCCTGCGGCATTAAATATCTCAGAATTCCCTTTGCTCCTGGAAACTCTAATTAAATCAAGACAGAAAACAAAACCTACAATATTTGTTTATAAATATTTGATGTCAGTTAATAAATATGACATGCAGATAGGGCTGCCAAGTGGGGGCGGGTAGCGGGTAAACCCCCGCTTTGGAGGCCCGATTTCCACCACCGCAGAATCGGGCCCCGGGGAAAACTCTGCCCCCTGAAGCGCAGTGTGGCTGCATCACTGGAGGTGACGCAACCACGTTGATCACGTTGGGGGCGTGGCCCCGATCGTCGGAGGGAAAACTCTATGGTTTTCCCTCTCACGATCGGGGCCACGGCCTCAACGTGATCGACGTCGTGCATCACTTCTGGTGACGTGCTGCCGGTGCGCGCGCGACGAGGGACGACTCCTGGAGCGCGGCGAGGCTCCCCCGCCGGTGAGTAGAATTCACTTGGCAACCCTACATGCAGAGTCTTAGAAATGAATGGAATGAGGAGTTAGATTGCCCTGTTTTGCCAAAGCAATGGGATATGGTCTTAAAGTCTGTACCTACTCTATAGATCTTAAGTTGAGTCTTATTCAGCAAAAAAGTATGTTTAGGATATACTGGACACTGACTCTTTAGCAAAAGATTAAGTAAGGTGTCTAATGTTGGTGCTGTAATTTACAGGATGTTTGGGGCATGTCCAGTCATTCAGTTTTTCTGGGAAGAAGTTATTGTATCAATCTTGTATTAGAATGTTCATTGATTTTTGAGGATTCTTATGTACATTTGAGGATTCTTATGTACAACTATCTGCCTGTTTCTTGGAGGCTAACTGATGGTCAATGAAAACAGACCCTCTGTGCCCTTGCTAGGGTTGCCAAGTCAATTTTTGCTGGGAGCGGGGGGGCTCCTGGCCGGCGTCAGTTGTGCGCGCGCGCCGCATGCACGTCACCCGAAAGTGACGTGACGACGCCAGGCACGCTGGGGGCGGGGCCACGGCCATACAAGGGAAAACCCCAGCGTGCCCAGCGTGGTCGCGTCACTTCTGGGTGATGCGCACATTGGGGAGGAGTTCCCCCCGGGGCCCGATCTGGCGGCGGGAAACGGGCCTCTGGGGCGGGGGTTTCCCCGCCCCCCGGGGGGGACTTGGGAAGCCTAGCCCTTGCTGGTGGTGGAAAGTACCATCAAGTCACAGCTGACTTATGGCGACTCCGTAGGGTTTTCAAGGCAAGAGATGTTCGGAGATGGTTTGGCATTGCCTGACTCCACATCACAACACTGGAATTCCTTGGTGGTCTCCCATCCAAATATTAGCCAAGGCCAACCCTGCTTAGTTTCTGAGATCTGATGACATCACTCTAGCCTGGGCTATCCAGGCCTGTGCCCTTACTACAGCTAAAAGACTTATATTACAAAATCGGAACGATTGAGGATCTTAGAACTCTATCTATCAACATTTGAACACACAGCATATAAAAAGCAATTGCATATGGACTTATTTTTAGATATTTGAAACTGGTTTATAGAAACTTATGTATTATATTTTTGTCTTGTCTTTATGTACCCCCCCCCTAAAAATTATTTAGTTGCTGGATGTTAAGTCCCCCCCCTTGTTCTTTTTTCCTTCTTGGGGGGGGGGGAAATAAATAAACAAAAAGAAAGCTCGCAGATTGTATTGTGTTAATTGTGTCAGTTTAAAATATGCCTTTTGTTTTGGGATTCTGCAGCAGACCAATATGGCTACCTACATTATTTCTCTCGTTAGTGAACTGCCATCCTTAAGACTTGCTTCATGAATATTTGGCATTCTTGAAGCAGGTTAACAATTATTTGGATAAGGGTTATTTGGTAGATATTTGGACTTCCAAAAACAGGTTAACAAGTATGTGGATAAGGGTGATTTGGTAGATATTTGGACTTCCAAAAGGCTCTTGGCAAGGTACCTCACAAAAGACTCTTACATAAGCATAACGGTGATGGAATGAGACAGCAAGTCAAGTGGATGGGCAATAAGCTCAGGACAGGCAAAAGAAAATATTTCTGTACTCAATGAGTAATTAAATTGTGGTTTTCACTGCCAGTAGATAAAGTGGTGGCCATGAGCACAGATGGCTTTAAGAGTTAATTAGACAGATTCACGTAGGATAGGTCCATCAATGGCTGTTAGCCAGGATAACAAAATTGAAACTCCAGATACAGAGACAGCAAACCTCTGGATACCAGTGCTAGGAGGTAGCATCAGGAGGTGGCCTGGCCTTTCTGCCCTGTTGATGACTTCCTGGCCATTGTGTCTGATCCAGCAGGGCTCTTCTTATGTTCTTAAGAGCTGTGCTATTTGAAAGATTATGTATCCTGATCCTAACTGCTTCTGCAGCCTATATCTATGCATTTTTTACTCAAATGTAGGTACCATTTAGTACATCTAAGCAAATGTTCACAACATGATAGCCTTACTTGGAAAGCTGCAGTTATATGCACATAGATTATCTGTATGTCAATTACATTCGGTTTGATCCAAGCATGCATAGGATCAGTCATATAGTTTATTGTATCATTACTTCTGTAGGAAATAGTTTTATTTATATATCTATCAAACCATATTTTAAAATTTGTGCAATAATCAGATTTGGGCTCTTCAGGGATTCTCCAGCTTTTACTATGTAAATCTTATCAACAGCCTTCTAGTTTAGAAGCCAGCATAGCCTTTGTTGTTGTTCAGTCGCACAGTCAAGTCCGACTCTTCGCAACAGAACTTAAAAACAAGCAACATCCTATAAGTGTAACCACTGACGAAATAAAAAGGAGAAGGCAATCTGAAAATTCCCCTCCATTTCACAAGACATGATTGATGCCCCATGATTTCACAACAAGACATGATTTTCCAGAGGATAAATGTGATATGTGACCAAGCTTCCCTTTGTCACTGTGCTACAGAAATCCAGAATAACCATATGATAATTTAACATAGTGATCTGTTAAACTTAAAAAAACCCAACAACCTTGGATCTAAAATGTTCATATGCACATTATGGGAACACAGTTTCATTACAATTCCAATGACATTATGTTTTGCTGAAAATGGCTCCAATATGGACGCTGCTTGCCTTGAAATACATGGATCAGCCACCACTACCATGCTGTGAGCCACTATGCGTGAACTGCAACTTCAAGCGGCTTCCACATGGCAGCCTTTTCCATTGAACTTGCCTTGTTTTCACTTAATATCCTGATCCAGCAGTTCTGATATACACAGTAGATCTCAACATGGACACAGAGCTTCATGTGTGGAGGGGTTTCCTCGTTGTCTTTTGCATACTAAGTTGGAATCCTGTGTGCACATGTAGCATCTCCTATCACAATGAAGAAGTGGGAAAGAAACCCCTTGCCTGCACAGCTTTATGTATTTAAGGTTGGGATGTAAGTAATGTTTAATTGAAAGAAACTGCATTAATATAAACCAGGAATAAGGCATGTGGCATCAGTCCTAAAGATACAAGGAAGTAAACCCCATTGAATTCAATAGGCCTTTCTTCAAAATAAGTGCTTTGAGGATATGGCTAGTTAAAGTGAAAGGCACCAAGCCTGACCAGCAATAGGGGAGTGATTTCTCTGATTTCCCCTAGCCCATGTGGCTGTTTATCCACATGGATTCAGGCACCATCTTTCCAGGCTCAAAAGGGACTGCTGAGGATTTGCAGGAAAAATCCACTCATTACACTGATACCCCTAAACATTCTCATTCTCTCTCTCTCACACACACACACACACAAAGCCCAGAGTATTGGCACTTTCTGGGTCTCCCACTGACTGTGCTGTGCACTCCATCAGCCATTGGCCTGGCAACCGCGTCTCAAGAGTACTCGTGTGCCATTGGCTGCGTACTTGGTTTGCTCCTCTCCCCTGCCCACTGCCAGCCTGGACACTCTTCCCTGACAGAATAAACTGCCAAAATGGCTGTCTCTCCTGACAAAGACACTTCTGCTTTGGCTTGGCTCCTCTGTGACAGGCTGGCTACTGAGGTGGGCCACTGTCTTCTCCTCCTGCTGTGGGGCTAACTTTTCCCTCAGTGGCTGTTGCTAGCCAGCCGAGCTTGGTTCTGTTGGTAAAAAGGCAGAGGGGAGGCCCTTTCCAGGCCTACTTTGGCCCTGGTAGGGAACTCATTGGGGCCAATTCTGACTAGGGTTGCCAGCTCCAGGGTGGGAAGTTCCTGGAGATTTTGTGGTGGAGTCTACAGAAGCCAGAGTTTGGGGAGGGGAGAGGCCTCAGCTGAATAGAATGCTATAGAGTCCACCCTCCAAGCTAGTTATTTTCTTCTGGGGAATGATTGCTGCCAATCTCCAGGTGAGGGCTGGAGATAACTCAGAACTAAAACTTTATCTCCAGATGGCAGAGATCAGCTCCCCCTTATAAAACAGCTGCTTTGCAGGGTGGACTGTGTCATTATACCCCGCTGAGGTCACTTCCTTCTTGCTTGGGTCCCCACTGTGGAAAAAGACTACTTTTCCTAGGTAGAGGCTGCAGGGGAGGGGGAGATGGAAAGCTGAAGTCAGAGGGGCAGATAATGGTAAGTTGATGATTGGCTGGGAAGGAAATAGGGTTGCCACCTCCAGGTTGGGACATTTCTGGAGACATGAGGGGTGGAGCCTGGAGAGCATGGGGCTTGAGGAGGGATGGGACCTCAGATGGGTACAAAGCCGTAGACTCCACCCTCCAAACCAGCCATTTCCTTCTGGGGAACCATTGTTGCCAATCTCCAGGGGAGGGCTAGAGATCACTCAGAATTACAACTGCTCTTCAGATGACAGAGATCAGTTTCCCTGGAGTAAATGGTAAGCTCTGTGTCATTATACCCTGCTGAGGTCACCACAGCAAATTAACACTGAGTGTCCAAGGCCAGGGCACCTTTCCAGAGCCTCTTTCTAGAGTTCGTTGTATTTATTTCTACAATGGGCCTTATTCCTAGTATCTATGTGTGTGATATTATACACACACATACAACTCTGCACATGTTCAGAAGTATTGTCCAGAATATTTGCAAGTGTAGATTTCCACCTGGCAAGAATTCTACATGCTCCATTAATAGTGAAGGCATTTTTTTTTTAAAAAGAGTTCACATCATGTCCATTGACAATAGCAAAGGTCCCCCATCTGATACCTGTGGGTACCATGGTACCCACTGACACCCTTCCTGGTGCCCACCAAGTGTTTGTAGAAAGTGGGCAAGGCCAGATGCATTTTTTGCCAACTAAAGATCCTGATTGGCCACTGGAAATTTGTTTGATTGTGCAGATTTTTTAAAATATTGCTTCAGCAGCAGCTGCTAGCTCAGCAGAAAGACCTTCATTGTGTGACTAAAGGTAAGTTGTGGCAGCCATTTTGTGGTCACACTGTGTCAGACTTCCAAAGGTGCCCACAGGCTGAAAACGTTGGGGACCTCTGGATTACAGGGTGAGTTTAGCTCACAAGTGAAATTAAAATTGTGCAGATCAGTGAATTTAATGCAGGCTTAGTCATGATTCTTACTTCTCCAATCCCTATGTCTCATGTGAGTAAGTCTCCTTTTAAAAGCTCCACATGAACATTCATGTGTTATTTATGCATTAACACAGTACTAGTGTCATGATCTGTGCAGGACTGGGAGCAAGGCCTAGTGCAGCCTGGTCCCAGGAGAGACCTGCATGGCAGCGGAAAGCAGACATAGTTTACAATCCCCACCAGAGGTCGATTCGGGGGGGATCACGGGGGATCGCAGTTCCCCCGGGTGAGGTGCAGGGGGCGG
>NW_015173125.1:297234-303994 GCF_001447785.1 Gekko japonicus | reverse complement strand
AAAAGATCCCTTACTTGGGACAGAGTAAGTACAGGCAGGATGCCTGGTATAAGAGGGCTGTGGGCCTTGAAATAGTAACTAGTTAAGTGAAATAGGTAGTCGGCTAGTCGTGTTAGAGTTGTTTATTTTGCCTTTAAACACTTACAAATTTTAAAGCATCTTGTGTTGTTTTCCTTGCCCCAGTACTGTGTTAATAAACAATTTGTTTAAGTGTTCCCCTGCCTGGTCATCACGCCTATGTTCTCGGCTTAAAAGGGGGCAATTTGGATGGGCTTGGGTGTGTACTCTGGGCCTTCTCAAGGGACCCAAAGTCCAGAGTGGTGGCAGCTGAAGATGGCAACCCGCTGGGGTCATGACAAGAAGAGGTTTCTTGATAGTATCACAAGGAGTCAAAAAAAAAAGCAGCACAGCACACAGATGACTGCTTTAAACCTCTCAGAGTTGTTCTTCTTTCATAGCTCAGTGCTAGAGAGTACTATTAAGTATGTTTAGATTAAATGCTACGAGTGCTTCCCAAGCAGCCTCATTCCTCTAAAAACTTGACATGTGCCTTCACCCTAGAGTTCTGTTCTTTTTTTCTGTTTCCCGGAGTGAAGGATACAAAACTAGAATGAACACCCTCTGAGCTATATCTTCGGTTAGTAAAGATGCAGTTGGTGACCTAATGTAGAGATGTGCTCTAAACCTTCATGTGGAAATGGATTGTATTTGAGTGCACTGCATGCTATAAATGGTGCCCGCCCCGCCCCCTAGAGGTTCTCTTCCGGAGCTCCGTACCTGAGAGCTCCCCCCCGACTAGAGCCCTGAGTATGTTTAGATTAAATGCTATGAGTGCATCCCAAGCAGCCCCATTACTCTAAAAACGTGACATGTGCCTTCACCCTAGAGTTCTGTTCTTTTTTTCTGTTTCCCGGAGTGAAGGATACAAAACTAGAATGAACACCCTCTGAGCTAAATCTTCGGTTAGTAAAGATGCAGTTGGTGACCTAATGTAGAGATGTGCTCTAAACCTTCATGTGGAAATGGATTGTATTTGAGTGCACTGCATGCTATAAATGGGAATACATGCATTCTGTGCTGCCATGCAGAGAGCCCAAACTACCCATTTTTTCCTCAGAAGGACGTCCCCATTTATTTCAATGAATTTACTCTCAAATAATTTCAATCTTTGGGATTTAGCCATTTTTGCAATGCATAATTAGAGATAAAAAAGGAGATCCAGCATTAGTGATGCAACAGTCTGGGGACAGTAGATAGTCCCAATTAATGGATGTGGAACACAGAAGCACAGCACTGAAATTACTGAAACTTGGAACAGAAAATGAAAAGCAGCATCTCGGCCAACTCTTGTATATTTGATGAACTGTTATACCACACAGGGTATGGTAAGGCATAAGCATGCATCTTGAGAGAGGAAGCAAAATCTGAGTATACCTCACGCATCAAAAACGTCAGCAGCTCCTGTTCAGCTGTTCGGAGAAGCACAGGATTTGAGCATGTCCAGAACAGATCCAGGCCAGCCGAAGGATGGAAAATTCCCCTTTATAAAGACAGGCATTCCCAACATGACCGGCCAGGGGCACTTTCCTGTACATCATTTCTTTTAAACTGTACACCTTGAATAAAAAGAATTCTACCTATAACCTGAGGTACTCAGTCCGAGGTGCCAGAGTTTTTTTAAAAAAGGGAGGGGAAGAGGGCGGGTAATATACCAAGACTGATGTAGGAGAGACTAGACCAGTGATCAGGTCAGGGGAGAAACTGCCAAGAATTTCAGGCGGGACTGACACACGGGCTTACAGGGCACATTCGACAGCTCCGTCATTGTTTCCATTGTTATCAGGGAATCTTGTGTTTCTCCTAATCGGGCTCACACTCATGAGCCTCCACTTACCGCGATGTCGCTCATCACCGGGGGGGGGGGGTGATGGAGACCAATGGGCTATCAGGAGGAGGAACCAAGGGGCGGGGTGAGTCAAGCCATGGAGAGACTCCCACGAGGGTTAAGTTGGCAATGACTTCCTCGAGGCCGCGTATTCTTGGCTCGCGTTCTCATAGAGCAGCAGCGAGTGCCGGTTCCCTCGCGTCTTGGTCTATGCTGTGGTACGTCCTTCACGTTTTTATGGGACTTTGGTGTGTGGCTGTGCTTGTTGTGTAGGAGGATCCTAAAGAATACCTTCTAGCACGAGATGGAAGATCCATAGCGAGTTTGTCCAAAATGAAACAGTTTCACCTGATGCCGCTGTGCCTCTTGTATTCTGACCGTGGGAAGCGCTTTGGTGCGCGCATCTCTGGAAAGGAGAGCCTTTACGCGACCGATGGGTGTAACTCGGTGCGGCAAGCCTTCGGCTAGCTGCTGCGAGGAAGTTGTCGGGTCTAGGAGGAACAAAGGGGCAGAAGCTGAAACGGCTGCAAAGTTCCCCCAGAGCAGGCAGCTGATTATGAGGCTGTATGGGAATCTTAATATTGTTAACAACAATAATGATTTCTCTGATTTTTTTAAAAGTACAACTCAGTACGAAGGTGGGAGGGGGGAAATCCCACCGGCCCATCTAGTCATTGCTTATATAGAGTACAGTCTTGATCATATGGAAACTGAAGGTATCCTTGTTAGGCGGGGGGGGGGATGATGAGAACCAACTAAAACATGACAGAGAAGTGAGAAGTCTTCTTTTAGGTTTCTTCTAAAGTGTGTGTTGGGGGTATTGAGCGGGGGGAGCCAGGTTCTGCAGATTGTCACCACTTTAAGATGGAGCAAGAGGAGGTGTGATGATGGCAGGTCAAATTAGATGAGACGTGCTAGGGACAAAAATTAAGTCTGTTGTACCAAAAGATACAAGGATAAAAGTACAGTGGCTGCTCTTCCTTTGAAGATTCAAAAGCCAGATATAATCAAGATCAGTCTCCAGATCTCCTTGTAAGGCAGAGAAAAATGTCATAGTCCCAGTATCAACAAAGCTGGCACAGTAGGAACCAAATTGGGTGGTATTACCTAGTGGTTGAGTACCTATCACCTCCATAGCAAGTTCCCATCATTAAGTAGTAGCTAATTCCCTGTAATTCTAGCATGCTCTTCCTGAACGGCTAAATTTGGTAAGTGTTAAAAAAGACAGAGGTTGCATGCAGTGTTCCCTCTAAGCTGAGTTAGTGTGAGCCAGCTCACAGTTTTTTTAGCCTCCGGCTCACACATTTTTGTCTTAGCTCAGGAAGGAGGGCTCCAGAGCAGACTAATCTATGCAGTAGCCAAATTGCTCACTCACAACTTTAATGCCAGTAGCTCACAAAGTAGAATCTTTGCTCACAAGACTCCACAGCTTAGAGGGAACTTTGGTTGCATGTAGACATGTCCAATTCTGACAGTGGGACAAAGCTATTCCTGAGAGGTGGGTTAGGCTGAGAGAGTGGTACATATGCGCAAAGTTGATGCAGATTTTATCGTTGACTTTGATAGGCGTTTGCAGTTGTACAATCTGAGAACCTTGATCAGAAAAACATTTATTCAGAAATAAATCTCACCAAGTTCTTCGTGATGTATTCTAAACTAAGTGTGCCTAAAATTGCAGCCTTCACAAGAGTCTAATGAAAATGAAACTAGCACTAAAATCCATACACACTTATTTTGGTGTATGTATTTTATGGTGGTCTGGTAGACTGTTTTATTTATCCTGTTTTCAGTGATTGGTCCAGATGTACTTGATATTATAGGATTGTTGAAGTGGATGTGGACATGACCCTGGGTCAGTGTTTGAAGAAAGACCCATGTATGTCACCGATTCTTGCTAGGAAAACCATGATAAAAATATGCACGATTGTATGATTTTTATTAGTTCAGAGTTCTATTATAATAGGAAGTCGAGAAAAACCCCATAATCTCCATTGAACCCTGTGCTGAAATACTTACATGGACGCAAAGTGCATTGAATCAGTGGGATGCCTCCTAGAAAATATGGGTATTGGCATGTTGCTGCAGTTTTACAGGGAAGAATAAACACGTGGAAGGGGGAGTATAATCCAAACATGAAAAGTCAATAAAACACCTCTAAAATATTTACCCCCAAATTAATCATACTTTTCTTTTGATTATTTCTCCATTATTTTACCTCACTTGGTTGTAGGCTAAAAGCCTTAACAAAATTGCTGATCTTCTTACAAGATGAGCTTGCAGTTAAAATTCTTTATTTTATTTATTTAATTCATTTATACCCTGCCTTTCTTGGACCCAAAGCAACTTACATCATTCTCCTCTTCTCCATTTTATCATCACGGTAACCCTGAGAGGTGGGTTAGGCTGAGAGAGTGGTACTGGCCCAAAGTCACCCAGTTAAATTCTGTGTCAAAACTGCAACCTATCTAATTCTGTATATTAATTTGTAGTTTTAACCTAGCTCTTGTGGTTTCTCTTCACCCCAGTTATTTGTAATGTTTGGCTGATTTCTTGTTTTAGTACAGTATTTCTCAATGTGTGTGGGTGGAATTTTCTAAACTGAGAGACATGACCCCATGAAAGTCATGAGTCTCTAAGGTCAACAGGCCTGCTCCCTCAGGTTGGAAAAGAATGGGAACTGGAAAAGGAAATGGTGGAGGGAAGAAGAGGTCAGGCACAGGAATTTTGAGTTGGACTTGGGGGTGGGAGTAGCACAAGAGCAGATCACCTCAGTGGGCAAAATGCATCAGGGAATGTAGACATTAACCTTATAAAGAAGAATGTATTTCTTACCTAGGGTTGCCAGCCTCCAGGTGGGGCCTGGGGATCTCCCGCTTTTACAACTGATCTCCAGCTGACAGAGATCAGTTCCCCTGGAGAAAATGGCTGCTTTGAAGGGTAGACTCTATGGCATTGGACCATGCCGAGGCCTCTCCCCTCCCCAAACCCCACCCTCTCCTGGATCCACCCCCAAAGTCTCCAGGTATTTTCCAACCCAGACCTGGCAACCCTATATCTTACCTAAAATAATTTACTGGTGTCTTCTGAAAAACAGCTTGGTTGGAAGGGAATAGTTAAAGAACATACTATGAAAACTGTATCTGGGACTTCCCAGAAATAGGAGGTACATGTGGCCCTAATCTGGGTTGGAGCCACATGAGGGAAGCATGGTTGAACTCTTATGTTGTGTATAGTTTGTCCAGTCGAAATGGATTGTTTTTCCTCACACATGTGCTTTTATTAGCCCTGGAAGGAAAAAAGGTGGGAGCCTTCTTTTTAAAACAAAACAAAAAACAGTACTAATAGCTGCTTGGTGTGGGGTCAGTGGCCAAGTTGGAGAAGAGTTAAGCTTTTCTTTTCCCTCTTGGTAGGGGTTGTGATCTGAAACAGGGCACTGTGCAGCTTGTACTTAAGAAAGATCTGCTCAGGCATTTTGTAGTGTCTCATCTGGTTGGGCTTCAAGTCTACATAGGCCCCGGTCACACGGGCAGGAAAATGTGGGGGGGGAAGCGTGGCTGTTTGCCCCGAAGCAAAATAACGTGCGGCTGCGCAATCAGACGTCCCGTAGAGGTCCCGTAGAGGTCCCGTGGTTAGGGGGGAGGTGCCGATCACAGAACAATCCTGCGGTGCGGCAAAGAAGCGGCCTCTCTAGCAAAAGGTTCTGCGGGTTTAACCCCTTCCAGGGCTGCAGAGGAATGCAAACTGTGACCTCCGTCCAGTCCCCTCCAGGAGGAGCTTCAGCCGGGCCGCCCTCCCGCCACGCCCCCCCCTGCACCTTTCCCTCTGCCGCCCGGTGCAGAGAGTTCCTCTTGAGCAGGCTGAGCCAGGAGTGGGGGGGGGGTACGGAAAAGAGGAGGGGGCTGAAGTGTGCACATGCGCCGTTGGGTGCTTGTGCGCATCCCGTGGAGACTTGGGGGAAAAAACCTTTTAGCGACGGGACATGGGCGGGCGCCGGATGCCACGACCTACCACCGGAAACGCGATCAGGCGCCCACCCTTGCCCCGCGGTTTCCGGAAACTAGTACTTCGGAGATACTAGTTTTTTACCCCGCATCTTCAGCGGGACGCCTCAGGTTCACCACGGGAGCTCTACGCTTCCCAGATGTGGCGCTGTGATCGCGCCCGGAAAATCCACCTATCTTCCGTCTCTGTAGCATGGCTAATGCTCCGTGTGACCGCAACCATAGTTACTTTTTAAACTGTGCTAGACTAAAAAGAAGCTAGTTGCTCAAAACTTAACCTTAAAAACACAGGCCCAGTTCAAAACCAAAGACTGCTTCAATGCAGGGATTTTTGCCCACATGAAACATTACCCCCCACCCGCCCAATTAGATGTGAGCATCCATATAATGTCCCAATAAGCTCTACATCTTCTCCCTGGCTTTTAAAAATGTTTTCCTCATTTCCATCTGAGCCATGCTGTGGCTTTATAGTGTGGCTCAGCAGGGGGAGGGGGTCTGGATTGGGGTGCAATTGTGATTGCTGTGGTTTCACACCAACCCTCGATTAACCATTAAGAAAAATAAGCACGTGCTTAGGGCACCAAGGGAAGAGGGGCACCAGAGAGGGTTGTTGGTTTTTTTTTTTACTTATATTGCTTACTGCTATTTAGTGTTAAATGTTTTTTTTAAGTTTGTATTTAATGTAGTTGTGGGCTCTGGCCTAGAAAAAAACCCCTGCATTTTGAATCTCTTATTTCACTTTCAGCTCTTATTGAGTCTTAATGTCTTGTCAGTTAAGCGATGGAAGGACTGAGGGGCACCATCGTTGGGCTGTGCTTAGAGCATCAGTTGGCCTTAACCCGGCCCTATTTTGCACAGATGTAACACAGGGAAA
>NW_015173125.1:268130-297143 GCF_001447785.1 Gekko japonicus | reverse complement strand
AGAGCGTATTCATTCTCCCATTTAGATACAAAATATGACTTCATTAATTTCTTCCCCGTTTCCCCTCTCTAGCCCCACCCTAGAGTACAGGCCATACTTTCTTCCATACAAGTGAATATTTCTCATAACAACACTTAGGTGAGTGTAATGATTGTTCCACGTAGGCTGGCCATGGCTTAGGGATCTAACAGAGGGATGAAATGTGTGAGCAAACACACAAGTGTGCTGTATCCCTAAGATCCCTGCCACTGTTTCCTCTGTACCATGCTACTCATAACAATGATGTGCCCTTAAATAGACTGGAGTTTTCTAGATTCTGTTAACAGAATTAACTGACAAAATTTGTTTCCTCACAAATCTGAAGACTAGTTTTTGACGTAACAGCAGCTGTGCATAGGATAAGCAGGTGACTGAAAAACTAAGTGTTGATGCCCTGTTTCCTCCAAAAATTGCAGGCTGCCAACTTTTCTTCTTTAAATTCTTTTTTTTTAAATTTCTCTTTATTCATTTTTCATAACAAAGCAAACAAGAACATGCAAAGAATCCAATAATAAATTCTTCATCCAAAGAGTGATTAACACATGGAATTCACTGCCACAGGAGGTGGCGGCGGCTACAAGCATGGACAGCTTCAAGAGGGAATTAGATAAACATATGGAGCAGAGGTCCATTAGTGGCTATTAGCCACAAAGTATAGATAGGAACTCTCAGTATGGGACAAGTGATGCTCTGTATTCTTGTTGCTGGGGGGGGACTACGATGACAGTGGGAGGGGTTCTAGTGTCCTGGCCCCACTGATGGACCTCCTGATGGCACCTGGTATTTTTGGCCACTGTGTGACAGAGTGTTGGACTGGATGGGCCATTGGCCTGATCCAACATTGGCTTCTCTTGTGTTAAATTATATTTAGAGTTAGTAATTACTCTTTGGTGCAAAAGGACAAAATACAAAGTGAGCAAACACTGTTCTTTATGGGCAAATACAATTTGAAAGGGTTTATAACTTTCTGTACTGTTGCAGTATATTCACAGTGTAGTATTTTTAAATAAGTTGTTAACTGCCTACAGTTTGACTATGTAATGGTAAGACACTACTTTCTTCAAATTACCATCTTTCAGAAGGAATGTCTTGCATAACTGGCAGGTTGGTTGCTAACTTTACACACAGGCCTTCATAGACTTCTGCTATAGCTCTGTTTTATTGTTTTTTCATTCATTCAAAATACTTATCCTGATCTTCCAATACGCTTAAGGCCAAGTGCTCCAACGCGGTGCCTGTGGGCACCATGATGCCTGCCCAATACCTTTTCTGGCACCCAGCAAGTATTTTTAGGAAGTGGGTGGGGCCAGGTAGAGCTTTCGCCCAGCAAGGCTTCTGACTGATTATTGGAGATTTGATTGGCTGTGCAGATTTTTTAAAATGTTGCTTTGGCAGCAGCTGCTACCACAACACAAGGATCTACATGGTGTTAACTGAAGTTAATCTGTGGCAATCATTTTGTGGCTGGCTCTGCCTCCTTTGGCAGCCATTTTCTTACTGTGCCCACCATGCCATATCAGAATTCCAAATGTGCCCGCAGGCTCAAAATGGTTGGGGACCCCTTGCTTAGGGTGAGTCATCCCCCCCCCAAAAAAAATTACAACAAACAGTAGTAGAAGAAGAAGAAGAAGAGATTGGATTTATACCCCGCCCTTCACTACCTAAAGGTGTCTCAGAGCGGCTTACAAACTCCTTTCCATTCCCCTCCCCACAACAGACACCCTGTGAGGTAGATGGGGCTGAGAGAGCTCTTGACAGAAACTGCTCTTTTTCAAGAACAGCTCTTGTCAGAACTATGGCTTGCCCAAGGTCATCCAGCAGGTGCAAGTGGAGGACTGGGGAATCAAACCCGGTTCTCCCGGATTAGAGTCCTTGCACTTAACCACTACACCAAACTGGCTCTCAGTATTTGCAGTATAAAAAAATGATTTTGAAAAAATCCCCTCAGTCATTCTTTATGTACTATTTTAGACTGGTTTATAGTTTAAGAATAAAATCTAATGTAGCCTCTTTCTTGGCAGAAAAATATACCCATTAAATAATACATTTAGAACTTCCTTGAAAGTCCCCATGGATTCAACATATGTATAGCCCTTTTTAAAAAACTCACAAAATTTTTATTTAGTAAAAAGAAAGTCTACATAATTCAACAGGAAACATTAAGGGGCATATCTGTATTCCTTCATGGGCTAGGGGAGGGAGAGAAACAGGAACTCAGAATAAGCTCTGTTGCTTTAACAATGGGAATCCCACCATCTTAAAGTCTATAGGTATTCCTTTGTTATAAATTATTGATAATGGAAAATGTGAGACATACATAAAGGAAAAATAATTAAGATGGTCTGGGAGTTTGTGATTGGTAACTGTAGAAACATTGTGTTAGTACTCATGTGATAAGTGTTTTCATTATATAATTAGCACTCATGAATATTGTATTCATGAGCTTCACAGTCACTTGACAGTATATGTCTAGTAAGGATAATGTGGTGAGTAGTTAGATAATGTACTTATAACACTGAGTCAGTGCTTAGTAATCTCACCTGCATACTCCACCGTTTATCTGTTATGAGTAAAGTAGTGGTTAACATAGAAATGTAGAGGCTGCTGTATGATTACATAAGAACATAAGAGACGCCAATGTTGGATCAGGCCAAAGGCCCATTCAGTCCAACACTCTGTATCACACAGTGGCCAGAAATACCAGTGCCATCAGGAGATCCACCAGTGGGGCCAGGACATTAGAAGCCCTCCCACTGTTGACCCCCCCCCCAAGCACCAAGAAGACAGAGCATCACTTGCCCCAGAGCCCCTAGCTATACCTTGTGGCTAATAGCCACTGATGGACCTCTGCTCCATATGCTTATCTAATTCCCTTTTGAAGCCGTCCATGCTTGTAGCACCCACCACTTCCTGTGGCAGTGAATTCCATGTGTTAATCACTCTTTGGGTGAAGAAGTACTTCCTTTTATCTGTTCTAACCCGACCGCTCAGCAATTTCATGGAGTGCCCACGGGTTCTTGTATTGTGAGAAAGGGAGAAAAGTACCTCTTTCTTTACCTGCTCTTTCCCATGCATAATCTTATAAACCTCGATCATGTCACCCCTCAGTCGTCTTTTCTCCAAGCTAAAGAGCCCTAAGCGCTTTAACCTTTCCTCATAGGGAAAGTGTTCCAACCCTTTTATCATTCGAGTTGCCCTTTTCTGCACTTTTTCCAAAGCTATAATATCCTTTTTAAGGTGTGGTGACCAGAATTGCACACAGTATTCCAAATGAGGTCTTACCATTGATTTATATAGGGGCATTATTATATTGGCTGATCTGTTTTCAATACCCTTCCTAATAATCCCCAGCATAGCATTGGCCTTCTTTATTGCAGTCACACACTGTCTCGACATTTTCAGTGAGTTATCCACTACAACTCCAAGATCTCTCTCTTGCTCAGTCTCTGCCAGTTCAGACCCCATCAATGTGTATTTATATTTAGGATTTTTGGCTCCAATGTGCATCACCTTGCACTTGGCCACATTGAACCCCATTTGCCATGTTGACGCCCACTTGCCCATCCTTCACAGATCCCTTTGGAGTGCCTCACAATCCTCACTGGTTTTCACCACCCTGAACAATTCATAATATGCAAGTTGGATATGTGCGTTTAAGGGTTACTGAAAGGAATAGATGAGAGTATTTGGGCACTAGATTCCAGGAACAATCAGTAAAATAAAATGGTTGTATTTTCACTTGCTTACTTACAGTAATCTGTATGCATTTTTGTGCTAGAATATGCATAATTTTTAGGGCCTAAATAGCTGGACCAAATTGTACAAATTAATTTCTCTTTCCCCCTCTTCCCTCCTGCATTGTACTTGTTATAATTTCAAGTAGTATTCCCCTTTTAATGAGCTGCCGTCCAGTGAACATACACTGCCTCTTGTGATCATATAATTGTATGCCCCTACAGACACCTTCATACTGTTTTTACTCTTTGTAGTAGCGATAACATTTCTTATCTTGAGTTCTGAAATACAGTTTGATAAGGTGCCACCCAAGAGATATACAGGTCAGCTAGAATTAATTTTAAAAGATGTATTCAGCTTTCTTCTTTTACTGACTTAGGTTAACTCATTTGTCCGGACCAAAAGGATGCCCAAGGGGGTCGTCCTGTACATACCGCAGGTCTTCTCAGGGACCCTTTTCAATCATGTTTGGATTAAATTTGCCCAACAACTTACTCCCCAAAGTCGGGCAGTCTTTAGGAGTAGCCTACAATGCAGCCCAAGCACCTGCAGGGAAAGATGGAAGGAGGCTTCATGTAGCTGGATGCTCAAGAGAGCCAGAGAGGTTGTAAATGATATTACTAAATGAACTACATTGCAAAAACCATGAACTGCTAGAAAGCAAACCTGCCTTTCACCTCTCCTCCTACCCTTCCAGCTGCAAAACTGGAGGTAGTACCATTTTATCTCTAACAGGAAAGCATCTCCCACACGCACAGTAATTTTCAAAAGCACTTGAGACCTGGAAAATAATATATATTCTTTGTTGATCCTGAAGGGACACTTTAAAAAACTAGTCCAGCAGGACAGCCAGGGTTTGAAATGTTAGGCCTTGTTCCCCATACAAAGCAAGGCACCAAGTACATATTACTTGTGAGTCCTGTCTGACTAGACCCAGTGTCACCAGGTAGGAGATCCTAGATCTAAACAAACACTGTTTACAACTAAGGCGTGACCTCATCAGTATTCCCATAGAACTTCTAGAATTTAGTTTAGGGATCCACAAATCTTGGCTAGGCTTACTAGCCAGCATTATTTGTGGTGGCCACTGATTCTTCCCTCCCAAAGAGCACTATATATACCTGAGGACAGGAGAAAAGGGCATGCTCTAGTTATGAAGCCAGTGGGCATTTAGGGAAGTCAGGACGGAAGTGGT
Organism: Gekko japonicus; assembly: GCF_001447785.1. Classification (NCBI taxonomy): domain Eukaryota; kingdom Metazoa; phylum Chordata; class Lepidosauria; order Squamata; family Gekkonidae; genus Gekko; species Gekko japonicus. Next base: position 292,174 of record NW_015173125.1, on the reverse strand, counting down.
TCAAGTTCCTCCTGCAGCTTCCATAACAGTTCAACAGATATTGGGGAACTGGGAGAAAGAGTTGTGTTGCTTGTGTTCGGCAAAATCTCCACTCGTAATGACTGATCCCTCTTTCTCTAGTGCTCTCTGTGTTTTGTTAGGACACATCCTAGTTTACCTTCTGTTGGACTATGGCAAAGGCAAGAGGTGACATGAATTCTTTGTGCTGCTTTAGCCTCCTGCTGACTGGGTGGGGTGGGGGAGAGAGATCTTTTCCTTTCCCTTGCATTCTCTGCAGTTCACACAGAACTGAAAGGGGAGGGGCACTTGTTTATTTGGAAATTCAGATTCCTTGGTTCCCAATAATTTTGAGGCAATTTACATAAAGTAAAGGTAAAGGTTCCCTTGCTCGAAAGCCAGTCGAATCTGACTCTAGGGTTGCGGTGCTCATCTCCGTTTCAAAGCCGAAGAGCCAGCGCTGTCCGAAGACGTTTCCATGGTCATGTGGCCGGCATGACTAAACACCAAGGCGCACGGAACGCTGTTACCTTCCCACCGAAGTGGTACCTATTTATCTACTTGCAATTTCTTGCTTTCGAACTGCTAGGTTGGCAGGAGCTGGAACTAGAGACGGGAGCTCACTCCGTCATCCGGCACACTCGGGTCTTGAACTGCTGAACTACTGACCTTCCACAGCCTGCAGTTCAGCGTCTTAATCACTTGAGCCACCGCAGCTCATACATACACCATACATACATACATACACCAGTAATAAAAACGGAGTAGCAAAAATAAAATATATTAAAGCAGGATATCCCAGTTTGAAAATTTACCTCACAACAATCTTAATCAATCGCCCTTTGAAACCTTTAGAATTAAAAGGTCAATAGTTATTTTTAATCAATTGCCATTTTAAATAGAATAGTCTTGTAATTTTGTTAGATACTGCTGCTGGCAAACTATCCAGGGAGTAGAGGCTGTCATGCTGTAAGACCCTGCCTGCCCTTAAGCCAGCTGCACTTGGTCAACAGATAGAATAGTTGGAAGCTGACCTAAACTGACAAGTTAAAAGTATGCGGGGGAGAATCTCTTGCCATGGGGGAGACTCATGAGGGGCTTTGTGGATCCCTGGTTAAATTAGACAGCAGGTCTTGACTTTCCTTCAGGGTCCCACAGAAGTGTATGGGGGATGATTCCAGTGTGTTTAGATGTTCTCATACATTAAAACCACCTCCTCTCTTTTGACATACTTCAGTTATCCAGCATTTGCCAATAAGAGGCAGCTGACGTTATTTTTGATGTGTTGTTGATGCTTAAATTTTGGTGTAGTGGTTTAGTTTGGTGTAGTAGGTTAAGTACGTGGACTCTAATCTGGGAGAACCGGGTTTGATTCCTCACTCCTCCACTTGCACCTGCTGATGTGACCTTGGGTCAGTCACAAGGTCTGGCACAGCTGTCCTTGAAAAAGAGCAGTTTGTGTCAGAGTTCTCTCAGCCCCACCCACCTCACAGGGTGTCTGTTGTGGGGAGGGGAAGGGAAAGGAGTTTGTAAGCCGCTCTGAGACTCCAAGTGAAGGGCGGGGTATAAATCCAATCTTTTCTTCTTCTTCTTAAATGAGAATGCGTTTTCGTATGTAAGTGGAATAATAAACCAGGCGGCCTTGGTAACTGCAGTTGTGGCTCTGAACACATTGGACTCTGCTGCAGTCCTTCTCCTTGATATCGCATTCTCAGTTGCAGGGAAATCTTGGCATGGAGGAATATTCATTCATGCAAGCAGTATGAAGGAGTTTAGTTCAGACACAGTTTTCCCCTCCTAATTCGCTGTTTGTGAGAACAAGTCTTGATGCTACAGAGCAAAATCCTGGAAATACCTTCAATCCCTTCTCCTACCATAATTAACAACATCATTAATCACAAGGAGAACTTGGTTTAACTTCTGGTGGTAGTGTGTGAAATAACCAGTTTTATACTCCTGGGGCATCTTGAGATTGTGAAGCAGCCCATTGTGAGATGAGCTCTAGTAGACAGAAGCACCACCACCAGGTGCAAAAATGGAAAGAAGGGCTGTACTGCTTAGCCACAAGATCACTTATCCTTGTACTCAGCACTCATTGCTGTTTATCCTGAGTCTCCCTTTGAATATTTAAAGTTTTGGCCCACTCAGCAGTCCCAGCCACAACACATTTCATGCTATGGAGAGCCAATGTGATGTAGAGGTTATATATAGTGTTGGACTAGGATCTGGGTTCAAATCCCCAAATCGCCATGAGGTTCAATGGATGATCTTGGGCCATTAACCCTCTCTTAACCTAGCCTACCTCACAAGTTGTTGTGAGGATAACACAGGGAAGGGAGACCTGTGTGTGCTGGCCTGAGCACCTTGGAGGGAGGGAGGGAGGGAGGGAGGGATAAAAGTGTACTAAATAAATGCCTGACATCCTTGACTTTTTAAAGGAAAAAGGAAAAGAACATTGTGCCCACAGGAAGGTCTCTTTGCTGAATGCTGAGCTTTAAAAGGGGGCAAAGTCTCTAGTCTTTTTACTTAATAATCTATAAAGAAACATATAAACTGGAAAAAGGAAAAGAACATTGTGCCCACAGGAAGGTCTCTTTGCTGAATGCTGAGCTTTAAAAGGGGGCAAAGTCTCTAGTCTTTTTACTTAATAATCTATAAAGAAACATATAAACATGGATCTGGAAGGGACCCCAAGGGTAATCTAGTCCAACCCTCTGTACAATACAGGAAAGTCACAGCTACCTCCCCCTATAGGGTTTCTAGATGTCTTCTGCCTGCTGATGGGGAGATTTGGGGGGCGTTCCGGGGTTGGGCGGGAATGTCAGTGATGCGTTGACATCACTTCTGGAAGTGACATCATCGCACTGGTGATGTCAGGGTGATGCTCTACTTTTTGGGCAAAACTCTATGATAAAAACAGCTATAACCATAGAGTGTCGCCCCTTACATTACCAATGTGATGGTGTCACATCTGGAAGTGATGTCAGCATGTCAATAACAATGCATGGGGATGGCTGTTTGGGGGTGGGGTTCCCCCCCAGCCAGCTGGCTGGCGGCAGGCCAGAGCCCGCAAATTCAGGAGATCCCCCATCCCCATCTGGGGACTGGCAAGTTGGCCCATAAGAAGTAAACTTGCTGCAGCCTTTCAGTGTTCCGAATGAGTGCCATGGCACTATGATGACTGAGTTGTACGTGAATATTTGGCACGAAAGTATTTTGTACTGAATAACTTCCAATATATAGACTACCTTGTTTAGATTTTTACTTTTTTATAGAGTCATGCAGCCCTCCCTGCTATACTGTACTCTTAGGCGCCTATCCCACCACAAAATGTCAGTGTGTAGGCTTGTCACGGTTAAAATTTGCTGAGCTCCGTAAGAAATAGCTTCCTTTGTGGAACAACACCATATAGATAGGTTACTTTCCCCCCCAGGTGGCTTCTGTGTCATTACTGCAGCATATGAATTGATCCTTGGAGTGTTCACATATAGCTTGTTGTCAAGATCAAAGAGTTACCCAGGAGAAAGTCTTTACAGCACAGACATCGCAAGTAGTTCCTTCGGCCTACATACCTGCAAAATGTTTGTTTACACATAGTAGTGCTGTGAGATGCCCTCTTACTCTACATTAGGCGGGTTTTCTACCTTAATTTTTTTAAAGCACATTTGTTAGTTTAGAAAAAAGGACCAAACTTAAAATCCTCCAGACATGCTTCATTTCTCAAGTGTAGCAAAATTGCCCTGGGGGAGATCAGTTCTGTGGTGTCACAGTCTCCCAGCCATTCAGTGCATTGTATAGCTACGTTCTACCACAAACACATGCAACCCATTTTCCTTGAATTCATTTCTTGAGAGATGATTGCATGTATGGACATAATATATGAGTCTAAATGCATACTTAGATGTCAATATTATACAGTTAGCCATTATAATTCCAGGAACAAGTGTTAATGGCACCATGTTTGAAGAGAAGAATTAATTTACCAGTAATTAATAAAACTCCTCTCCTAGTGTTTTGGGAAATACTTTTGAATTTTTATAATTTTTCTAAGTTAGACGTTTCTCTAATTTAGGCATGAACTTTAACAAACATATCCCTGTAGCTCTGTCAGATACAGCTATTTATACCACTTTTTAAACATTTCATGGTAAGTGTTAGAAGGTCTATTAAGTTGTGCATCAGATCTTCAGTGTTGTAAAGGACAACATGTTTACAAAATAGCTCGCCACTGCTTCCTTTAATTTTCCTTACTTGCGAAGGGCTCTTCAAATAGGTATTCGATGTGTTTCACCTTCCAGCAAAGTTTAGGTTATTGTATTTTAGGCCAACTATGAAAAGGTTGAAGCCCTCCTCCATGTTAAGTGGCCGTTTTTCTGACAGAAGAGCTGTTGATGTTTGAGGAAGGCCCCATTAGGCTGGAGGTAGGATACAGGACACTAACTCTAAACTGCTATAAATAAATCAATGCATGTCACTTTGACTTAATGCTGCTTTGGATATAAATATTTGCCAGGCTTGATTCCACTAACTAGCAGGAATTTTAGTGGATACTTTTGTAATGAGAGACCGCCTTTAAGTCTTTCAGGGGTTCTTCACAATTGTGAGAAGAAAAATAATCTCAAAGCATAATACATTGCACTGACTTATCTGTGAAAACTAATACTTTCCATCTCACAAAAATGTTAGGACCCACAGATATTTGCAGGCAGCAGAGATACAGTTACAGTTACGGCAGAGAGGGGATGGAAAACAAAAGTTTTGCATGTTCTGTTGACTGGCCATTTCCACTCTTTACTCAGATCTCGGTTCTAACTGTCGCTTCTTGACCCTTATACAGGTTTCTCAAGAGACATGTAAGGTGGTCTGGTACTCCCATCTCCCGCGATATCCGTCCCGTGTGAACGGGGCCTATGTACTTAATTTTCTTGGCTTTTACATTTCTTTAGTTCAAAACCTCAGTCACGTGTGATCTGATTAGAGCCAGTACTGCCTGAAACAATTAATTAACCAGGTATCCCTGGTATTCTGTGGTTGCAATCATATTGCGACATACCTATTCCAGTTTCTAAATCTGCCTTTCAAGTATGCCACAAAGGCTGCTTGTGGCTGTGATTCAGCATTCACATGGTAGCTGTTTCATTCAGTTCTTATGACTCCTGGTTTACTTATGAATTTGGGAACAAGGCAGAAGGCACACTGAGGGACTGTTTTGAAAGCTTCTCCTGCATGTGTAAAGCTCACATTATTCTCTGCCTTTAGCCTGCCCACTATGCATGGTATTGCACAGGGACTGTCTACAAGGTATGTGATAATTTCAAGCGGTCGTAATGACCTTTCCCTAGCATACATTTTAATATCCATAACATGCTACTCCTTGCATGTGAGAAACTCGTTTTTATTTTTCCAAGAACCAAAACTATGCACCACACTAATTGGATATCCCCTTTTCTTTCTCCTCATCTTGTGCTGATCATATCTTCCAGGACCTTTTATGTCTTTACATGGATTATATGGGGCAAGGAATACGAAGGAAGGGGTGACACGGGGAAGAAGTGAATTCTCTCTTTGGGGTGTGTGAGGGTAACTTTTTCCTGGAATATCTGCATAAGACTAGCTGTGCTGAGTCAGAGTAATGGTCCAGCAATATCCTGTTTCACATGGTGGCCAGCAAGATTGCCCTAGAAGTCTCATAAGAAGGCCATTATGGCCAAAACCTTCCCCTGTTGTTGCCCTACAGCACTGGTATTCAGAGAGTTGCTGCCTCCAAACGTGAGGTTCTACCCAGCTGTCATTACCACTGATAGAACCAGTGGGGTATAGTGGTTAGAGTGGCGGAATAGGATCTGGGACAAACAGATTCAAATCCCCACTTTGCCATGGAAGCTTGCCAGGTGACCTTGGGCTAGTCACACACACCTAACCCACCTCACAGGGTTGTTGTGAAGCTAGACTGGAGGAGAGGAGAGTTATGTAAACCACCTTGGGTCCCCGTTGGGAAGAAAGGAGCAGTATCAATGGAGTAAATAAAATTAATTAATTGATTAATAATATCAATCGTAGCTTCATCCAGTCCTGTTTTAAAACTGAGTGGCCATCACTGTGTGCTGTGACAACTAATTCAGCCAGCTGATTACCCTTAGAGTGAAGAAGTATTTTCTTTTGTGCAACCTTAGTCTACTGCACATCAACTTCATTGCATGCCCTCAAGTTCTAGTATTATGGGAGAAGGAAAAGAAGTTCCTCACTGTCCACTTTCTCTGCCCCATGGATTATTTTATAAATCTCTGTTATGTCCCCCACCCCTTGGTTCTGTTTAGAGAAAACCTTACCTCATAGAGAAGGTGCCACAATCCCTTGTTGGTTGTTAATTTATGCACTTTTCCCAGTACTTCCCACTGAGTGCGAAGTACAAACCTTTGCCTACATACTTTGGTATGGTTAGGACTTGCTGTGGCCTTGGTCAATATTGGTGATTATGTGAAGGAATGAATGTGTAGATCTATTCTACACAGTGTACCAAAAGGCTAAGAGGAAAAGCAGGGTATTAAACACTGGCACTCTTTTGGTCCAGTTTGAATCATGAGTTTGGTCTTGGAGACAGAGAGCTCCATCTGTAAGTATAATTTTGTATAATTAACAAGCCCTGTGGAATCCTTTGAGAGAAATTTTGGTAGCTTTATTACACCATTAAGACTCCCCACCCACAAACAAACTTTCAGTTTAAACTGGAAATGCCACTTCTGAATTGATAAACGGACCTGCCTCCCTCATACCTCACGCTCAATTTAAGTCAGTGATGGAAAACCTCTAAGTACAGATACTAATCAGTGCTTCAGTTTTTGCTTCCATTTTTCCGAATGATCTACATTTTAATGATAAATGATGATTTAAGCATTTCCTTCCTGTTGCTGTAATGGAGCATATTCTGAACTGTAAACAGGATATGGGATTTACACCACTGAATAATATGTCAGAAAGCTACTATAATCTGTAGTTCCAGTAAAAAAAATACCAAATCTATTGTCTTACTTATTTAGGCCGGTTAAGAAAGACTTCATGTTTTTAATTATTTCTGTATTTTTATTTTTTTCCTGCATGTAGGCAAAATGAGAGACCGACTCTTCGAGCTTCATGAACTATCAAGGCTTTATAGCCAACATACTCCTGTTGTGGATGCTGACTTGCAGTTACCTCGTGAAACCCTTCTGTTTGAGACAGATTATGCCTTAGCAAGTCTTTACAAAGACATTCAAGCAATCCGAACAAATAATAATCACCTGAAAGCAGATGTTCGGCGCCTGAGCAAACAAAATGCCCGCTTTCTTACATCTATGCGCCGCCTCAGCAGCATAAAACGTGATACCAACACAATTGCAAAAGACATAAAAGCCCGTGGAGAAGAGATCCACAGAAAGCTTCAGGCTTTGAGAGACTTCAGTGAAGATGCGGAAATGAAATATGGTTCCGACTCTCTCATAGCCCGTGTATCAAAGGACCACTATGTTGATCTAATGTACAGCTTTCAAGAAGCCATGTTTGAATACAACGAGACAGAGATGAACCAGCGGGAGAACTGCAAGACCAGGATTCAGCGACAGCTAGAGATCATGGGCAAGGATGTGTCTGGGAACCAGATAGAGGACATGATTGAGCAAGGCAGATGGGATGTTTTCTCTGAGAACCTTCTGTCTGATATCAAGGGAGCTCGTTCAGCCTTGAATGAGATAGAGACCCGGCACAAAGAGCTTATGAAGTTGGAGTGTCGAATAAGGGACGTCCACGAACTCTTCTTGCAAGTAGCACTGCTGGTGGAAGAGCAAGCGTACACATTTAATGTCATTGAGCTCAATGTGCAGAATGTTAAAGACTATGTTGGAGAAGCAAAAGGTGAAGTGAGGAGAGCCCTAGAATATAGGAGGAAACATCCATTCCGAACAATCATCTGCTGTTGTTTAAAAGGCTGCAAGGGATAACTGTTAATTGTCCTTAAATCAATAGATCAATGATGTAGGGAACATTCAAATAACTATACATTTTATAATAAAGTTGTTAGTATCATGGCCAGTTCAATGGCACTTTCTTGGAGGGGGGAAAAAAAGGGATGAAACTACAGAACCGTAAAGGGGCGGGAGTCTGGATAATGAATTTTAAGACAACTGTTGTAAACACATGATTCTAGAGTTCTGGTACATGATGTATTGTAAATATAATATACTTATTTTTATAGGCATGCTTATTGTACATATTCCACAAAAAAGATATAAAGTATTTATTTTGGTTACTATATGAAGGAAATTGTTATGTTGCTCTGGTAGCATTTGCACTTACAAGGGGCTTGATGAATGCAGAGAAGCATGAAAAAGAAGAGATGAGAAGAAGATGCCATTGCTAATAATGGTGTACAAGTCCACAGTTTGGGGGTAGATTGAAGAAGTCTCACAAGAGAATGGGACAGGGCAGAGGCTATGAAACTTGTGTGGTTCTATCTAGAGGCCTGGAGAGCTGGGTGGGAGAAGAGTGAAGCTGGTGGCAGAGGTGGCTTTTAAGCTACCCCAAACCGCTCATATGAGGTAATTTCTGGTGGTGGAATGTGCCATCAAGTCACAGCTGACTTATGGTGACCCTGTAGGGTTTAAGGCAAGAGATGTTCAGAGATGGTTTGCCATTGCCTGCATCCACATCATGACCCTGGTATTCTGGTCTCCCATCCAAATATCAGGCAGGGCCGACCCTGCTTCCAAGATTTGATGAGATCGGGCTAGCCTGTGCTATCCAGGTCATTTCTACATGCTAACAATTCAAGGATGGAGGGAGGGAACCTTACATTCAGTATTTAACCATTCTAGTTCCAATGCTTTTGCAGGTGGTCAAAGCAGAAAATGTGTGAACCCAGTATATCAATTATCAACTTTATCATTACCAACTTCAAAAAGAACTGCACAATTGCTGCCATTGGGGAGTCTTTTTTGTACTGAGTTTTTTTGCTGCATTGTTCTTTTAAGAGAAACCCCCACTGCATTATTATATAATTTGATTTATAATAAATATTTTTTAGAAATTGAATGTTTTATATTGTGCTTTTAATTTGAACAAATACCTTTCAGCATTTAATATAGATTTGATGAATCATTCTTCTGCATAAAACACTGAAACAAAACCCTGTTTGGATTATAATATAGGATACCCCTTTCTGGGAATTCAGATTGAGGATCTGAGGTCACTGGGGATGGAAGCTGCTCGAATGTTGATTTTCAGTTGTTTGTATGAACTGGATCTCTTGAGCTCTTATGATAAAGCATGTAGAATTTGCTCCCCACCTTTATTTATGTTTGTCATATCCAAGGGCCTTTCCTGAATATTTAAAAATTTTAATTATCCCACGATACAGAAGAGGGTTTACGTTAGTTAGTTCAAACATAATACCTTCTCAGGTAATGGATGGTCGCTATAAGAAGAAGAAGAAATAGATCATGTTTGTGTCAGCCAGGCGAACTGACATGTTGGAACATTGTCTTTTTGAATGTGTGTTTTACTCAGATATAAGAGAATCATGGTTTTTGCCGCTTCTTCAAGTGAGGACAAATATACCTATTAGAGAGAAACAGAGAGTGCTCCTAGCAGCTACTGACCACAAAGCCGCTTTGGCTGCTGCAAAGTTTCCCCCCTCATGCAAGATATAATAATATGCATAAATAAATGAATCGGAGTCTGGAGATGGGTTCTTAGGGTTGTTTTTAATTTCATTAGTGTGATACTGCTCAAGGCCACTGGGTCAAATGAGTAGTTTCATTTAAGTAATACAGGATATAGCAGACATATCAAGCTTCAGCAGTAAGGCTGCTATGGAAATGTCTTCACTTGCTTTTATACGCAACGCAGTGTTCTGTCAGAAAGAACCAGTTGTTCTGGTTTTCAGCTGAACGTTGAAATACTGTAGTTGGCATTTGTCATCCATCATATAGTCAACTTCTCCCCCCTTAGATCTTAAAGTGTTTAAAAATGTAAAGTGTGTATGTATATAATTTCAAAAGCAGCAAACAGTTGAGAATGACTATAAATCTACCCAGAAGCAGTGGGATTAAAGATTGGAAAACCAGATCCGAAGTAAAACAGTAATTTCAAAACATTTATAATAGCAGGAAATATATCAAAACACGGATATTATGTTTGCCTCAGATGCTGAGCAAGCAATATGCTTTTTAATAAAGCATTTTATTATATTATACATCACTGAAGCTGGATTCAGTATATTACTGAGGCCTAAGTCTTTTCACATAAGCAACTACCCTATAAACAAATCTTACCTTGTTTCAGAAGGGTGTTTATATTTGTTTTGAATAAGGAAGCAAGTTTCTTAAATGAACGTTTTATGAGAACTTAAATTTTCATACTTTTCCCTTTTGACAGTTCAATACAGGCATTTTCCTTGACTGAACAAGGAAGATGCATGTACAGAGGCCAAATTCAGCCTATATCCATTAGTATTCACTTCATTTGTACCCTACCCTTTTTCTCCCATGGGGACCCAAAATGGCTTACTTCCCTCTCCTCCATTTTTATCCTCATAACAGCCCTGGGAGGTAAGTTAGCTAATTTTATTTATTTATTATTAACATTTTTACCCCGCCCTCCCCGCGAACGGGCTCAGGGCGGCTTACACGAGGGCACAAGCCCATACATAAAAACAGTATAAAACATTAAAACTATTAAATCACAACAGAAACAGAATAAAGTGCTCCATACAAACAAGATGGTCTCCGAAGATGGTATCAGTCATTTCATTAGGCTGATATTGCCCTGTCGATGGTCCAAGCCAGTCCAGCAGTATCAGTGCCATGCAAAAAAAAATAAGAATATACAACTGGCCCAAGGTCAGGCAGCAAGCTTCATGTGCATTCCTTGGCTAGATTAAACCCCATATTTCCCAAATAAGTATGAATGCATCAGCCAATGGATTCTGCATTGATTCTATATTAAGTGACTGCATATCCTCTAGGGTTGCCAAATGTAAATAACTCACAGGCGGGGGAGCGTCTTCTTGCTCCGGGAGCTGGCCGGGAATGCGCACGCCGCTGGAACGTCACCAGAAGTGACGCGCGACGTAGCACGTTGGGGGCGTGACCAAGATCGTCGGGGGGAAACCATATGGTCCCCCCCCGACGATCTGGGCCACGCCCCCAACATGCCCTACGTCGTGCGTCACCTCTGGTGACGCAGCTTTGGGGGGCGGGGATCCCTCGGGGCCCGATTCCGTCGCATCGGAAATCGGGCCTCCAAAGCGGGGGATTCCCCGCCCTCCGGCCCCATTTGGCAACCCTAATATCCTTATTAGTTGTTAGCCACTAGTTCTGCACTGCACTACTGTGTTGTGAAATCCTATCTTGGAATCATGTGCAAATTAACTTTTTACCATCTCAAGGACTATATGGAGAATACATTATTATTGACTTTGTTATATTCATTGACTGAAGAAAAAAATAAGGGCCTGGAACTGAAGGCAACACTCACTAGGTAAAATGGTATTTAATATTTCCCTGTCATAATTCTTGTATGGTTGAAGGTGGAGCTCATGTTCTTTCTGGGTGGGAGTAAATATAGGTTCCAGTGCCCGATCCCTGCCCCCACCCCAACACATACATCCTATTAGCGGTGGCTTTGGAGCTTTATTTCTGCTACCATTGCATCACAACCAGCTCAATGTCAGGATCTGCTTACTCCTAAATCAAAGCCTTTATTGTCTCAGGAACAGAAAATTAGTTGGGATACTTTTGCAAAGTTCTTTGCTGATACAATATCATGAATACTATCTGATCCGTATGCCAGCTGTAACGTAGGTCCATCAGAGGAAGTGTCTAATACATCATCTGGTCTATTTATGGACCATTGTGACCCAAGTTCCATGATGGATGCTGACAGGATCCTGAGATCTGTTAAGACTGCTACTTGTGCCCTGGATCATTGCCTGTCCTGACTGATAAAATCATGTAAAGACCACATCAGTGAGCTCTTGGTATCTATTCAATCACTAACTCAGAGCACCTTCCCTCAGCCTCTCAAAGAGGTAGTTATCTGTCGCTGCTTCAGATTCCAGGTCAACTCTAGTACACAAAATCCTGTATAGTACCTAAGCATGCAAATATTTGACCCCCTGGGTGTTAGTGATGATAAAGGCACGTTGCCTTAATTCCTTTGTTGCTTTGCTGCAAAACACTAACATGGCAGTCACTCTGTAATTCGTTGTTTAGGATAATTTCTAGATGTTCTTACAACAAAGTAAGATTCAGACAGCATAGATTGTTATATCATAAATAGAATGTGAAGAGAGAAATGCACCCAGGGAAGAAAGCATCAATCTGATTGGTTTCTAAATAAGCATTTGCAAGAGATAAGAACACATAGAAATATCTGTAAATGAAGAAATGGATGCAAAGTCTTATTTGTCACGGTTGAATTAGTTCCATCACTCTGCACCATTCTGGTGACTCCTGCCCTACCCTGCCTTCTCCTTTCTTATTTCATTATGATGCAAATGGGGTTTAAATCAGGGTTTAATTTGCATAAGTGCATATTACGGTTACCTTGGGGGGGTCTTAGCTTCCAGCAGTGCTATCCTATGCAGAGTTATACCCTTCATCTACTGACTTGGAAGGGTGTAATTTTACTTAGGATGGCATGGTAAGTGTTGTTTCCAATAGAGTCCCGTGCTAACCGTTAAAAATGCACACACTGTACTTCAATGCCTTTTATAATTGTTTTGCTCATTCTAGTGCTCACTGCATGAAGCTACAGTGTAATTGAGTGTCAGTGTGTTTGGAGGCAGTTTAATAGGAATGCTACATGCTACAATGGTGCATGGGGGGAAACCAAAATACCAGTTTTGTTGGACTTCATCACAGTATATCTCTGAAGCTCACAGATGAGGGTATCAGTCAGATAATTGGTCTGTTTAACTCAGTATAGTCACTGGGTCAGGACCCCAGTTTCTCAGTCTTTCTCAAACACCCCCCCATATGTAAGACTCCTGAAGTAAAAATAACCAAGTCATGTGGCAACTCAAGACTAACAATTTATTGTGGTATAGGATTTCATGAACTGCAGTTCACCCTCTAGACGCATGCAACAGATGAAGTAGGCCCTGGCTCATGAAGGCTTATGCAAAAGCAAATTAATTAGTTTTCGAGGTGCCACAGTGGCATTTGTCATATTGTACATGAAATGTGCAACTGGACAAATACCTATGCTAAACAAAGAACACATTCCACCTATGCACAAATATATGTTTGTATGTGCAAACCTTGTCCCCAAAATAATATATTTTTATTAAAGAATACTATTTGATGACAAAAAAATCTCTTTATAAGTGACAGAATAATGGACTGGTGCGATCTGGGAACTGCAAAAGCTGTAGGATTTGTGCCATTAACTTCAGTGGCGTATGGACTATATCTCAAGTTTAAAACAAAAGATGAATATAACATGAAACTGCTAGCAATGGCTACATAGTTTTGTGTTTTTAAGTCCATTTGCTGTCAGAAATTTTCTTTTGGCTTGCTGGTGACTTAGAAGGTTCTTCATTCTTGCAGTATGTTAGGTCACTTCTAAACGGTTCTACATTTCCTTAACAAAACCACAGTTTTGCCAGGAAATGCTTTGCACCACATCATTGTACAATTTTTTTCTTGTTCAAAAACAAAATAGGAAATTGACAGTAAACCTATTTTAAAAATAGCACTCAAGAATTAATGGCTTGATGTAACAGGTCCCGTATCCTTTCAAATACAGCTGTAGCCTCATTTAGGTGCATATTAAAGCATTGTATTCAGCTTATAGTTATCACTATCCAGATAGTTGTGCAGCAGAGAAACAGTGAGTCGTCCCCCCCATCTTATGCAAACTCTTCTAGGCAGAGTAAGATTTCAGTCCATGGTAAGGACTGTGGATACAGACTCTTTGAGTGGTTGCTATTTCAGGGTAATTAAACCTGAGTTTAATTGACTGATGCTGTAGTAGTTGAACAAAGTTTGAGTCCAGTGGCAACCTTAAGACCATCAAAATTTTATTTAAAGTATAAGCTTTGAATTTTATTCAGATATAATATACTTATACTTTTATTCAAAGTATATTCAAAGTATAAGCTTGAATTTTATTCATAGTAAAAGCTTCTTCAGATGCAGTGTGCTTGTGCATGAAAGCTTATACCTTGAATCAGGGCTATTTTTGGGCTGGAATGCACAGGAATGGAGTTCCGGCTGGCTCCCAAGTTGGCCACGCCCAGCAGGAACTCATTAGCATAATAGGCCACACCCTACAGCAGAAACTCATTAGGATTGGCTACATTAGGGGGTGTGGCCTAACATGCAAAGGAGTTCCTGCTACAAAAAAAGGCCCTGGGTTTTGACAACAAACAAGGTAAACAGAATAACAAGCAAAAGGTGGGTGTGGCTGGATGAGCACACTTCTGGCAACATGGGGGTGCGGCCTAATGTGCTAATGAGCTGTGCTGTCAGGGGTGTGGCCCAATATGCTAATGAGTTCCTGCTGTTGGGTGTGGCCTATTATGCTAATGAGTTCCTGCTGGGCTTTTTCTACAAAAAGAGCCCTGCCTTGAATAAAACTTTGTTGGTCTTAAAGGTGCCACTGGACTCAAACTTTGTTCTGCTGCTTCAGACCAACATGACTATCCCACCTGAATCTGATTCTGTGGGTGTAAGACAGCCAGTTCTCCATGCTAAGCTACCCAAGTAGTTTTACAAATATTTATTATTTATTTAGGTACTATACTTTCAGATTGACTCCTAAAGGCAAAGGCCATGCTTCTTGGCTGTACTCAGTAAATGTACCTGGTGCATATCATGCCATCCTATTGACGCTTTTGGAGACAGAAGTAGGGGGAAGTATCTTGGACTGGTTTAAATCGTTCTTCAAGGATTGGGCTCAGAGAGTTGCCATTGGAGACCAGTTATCTTCAGTGTGAGAGCTGTTGTGTAGGGTTCCACAGAGCTCAGTCTTACACACACAGCCCTTGTTCAACCTCTGTATAAAGCCCTTAGGAAGAATAATTTAGCTCTAGAATTCGATGTCATCAATATACTCATGACACCCAGCTCTATATCTCTCTGTCCAAATCCTCTGGTGGTGTAGCAGAAGTCTTGAATCACTGCCTCTCTGCTGTGGTTAAATGGCTAAGATTGAATAAATTAAAACTAAATCCTGATAAGACAGAGGTTGGGAAGGCCTAGTTGGGAAGGCAGAGGTCTTGAAGGACATAGTGCTTCCCCCCTTTAGTGGGGTTCAGCTGACCGTTGCTGACTTGGTTATGAGCCTAGGGGTTATTCTGGGTCCAACATTACTGCTGGAGCACTGCATATTACGCCCATTCTGCAGTCACTCCATTGGCTGCCCATCACTTAACAGAGCTCAGTTCAAGGTAGTAGCTATATGTACAAAGCCTTTTATGGCCTTAGACCCTCATGTCTGTAAGACTGCCTCCCTACTTATGTCCGATCACAACATCATCTGAGCAATGCCTTCTACAGATGTCAACCTGCAAATGGGCAAGATCAACAACTGCCCATATGTATGTCTACTCTGTAGTACTGCAGCCTTCTATATCGTTCGGTACCAGTAGTAGTTTCCAAACCTTTTTCAAGGGCAGTCTTATGCAGAGTGCTTTGCAGGTATCTAATCTAGATGTAACCAGGGCATGCACCAAGGTGGCCAGATAATTTCTGGCTGCAACTGGCTCACCAGTCAACGCTGGTAAAATACAGTTCTGACCATGGCTGCATCCTGCTTGTCCAGCAGTAAGTCCAGGCCCAGCAAAACCCTCAAGCTAAGACTGCTTCTTCAAGGGCAATGCATCCCTCTACAGAACAGGTTGAATTCCTGTTCCTTGACAGCCACATTTAAACCAGGGGTTCACCCAGTAATCAATGTAAAAATGTGTATGCACACGAAAGCTCATATCTTGAATACACCTTTGTTCGTCTTAAAGGTGCCACTGGACTCTAAATTTGTTCTACTGCTTCAGACCAAAATGTCTGACTACCTGGAATTGTGTGTCACATTGGCAGGGTGTATTTCAGGTAAACAGAAATATGCCAGACACTGGCATTACCTCATTCTTCACCTTTCTCTGTTCTTTTGATTTGCCTCCTACCATCTTCAGTTATATTATTTACTAGGAATAAGGCCCATTGTGGAAATAAATACAACTAGCTCTAGAAAGTGGCTCTGGGAGAGTGCCAAGGCCTTGGGCACTCAGCGTCAATTTGCGACCGCCTCAAACCCCACCCTCTCCAGGCTCTACCCCTGAAATCCCCAGGAATTTCCCAACCTGGAGTTGGCAACCCCATCCCCTTCCCAGGTAACCATCAACCTACCATTATCTGCCCCTCTGACTGCAGCTGACTTCTGCCCTCCCTCCTGGAGATCAGTTGTAATTCTGAGTGATCTCCACCCTTCATCTGGAGATTGGCAACAATGGTTCCCCAGGAGAAACGGTCTGGTTGAGAGGGTGGAGTTTATGGCATTGTACCTGTCTGAGGTCCCACCCCTCCTCAAACCTCACCCTCTCCAGGTTCCATCCCTCAAATGTCCAGGAATTTCCCACCTGGAGTTGGCAATCCTATCTCCCTCCTAGCCAATTATCAACCTACCTTTAGTTCCCCCTCACTCTTCAGTTTTCCATCTCCCCCCCCCTGCACGTGCAGTCTCTACCCAGGAGGAAAAGTAGTCTTTCTCTGCAATGGGGACCAAAGCAGCTTACATCATTCTCCTCTCCTCTGTTTGACTTGCACAACAACTCTGTGAGGTAGGTTAGGCTGAAAGTCTGTGACTGGTCCAAAATCACCCACTCAGCTTCTACAGCAAAAACCTGGATCTAGCAGACCCTGCTCTGAAGCACTGACCGCTCCGCCTAGGGTAGCCAACCTCCAGCTGGAGCCTGAAGATCACCAGGTATCACAACTGAACTCCAGACAGCAGACCTTCCCCCCCCCCCCAGGAAATAACTGCTTTGGAAGTTGGGCTTTATGGCATTCTGTTCAGCTGAGGCCTCTTCCCTCCCCAAACCCTGGCTTCCATAGACTCTACCAGAAAATATCCAGGAATCTCCCTACCTGGAGCTGGCAACCCCAGGACTGGCCCCAATTAGTTCCTCACAAAGGCCTGCGAAGGGTTTCCTTCCTTTGTCTGAACAAGCTTGGTTGCCTACTGTGGTGAAACGGGCTCCAGTTTACAACTCAGCTGGATGGGCTGGAGTCTATATTGATGCTGCCCTGCCCCTTGGGACAGTCCCTCTTTTCCCGCACCTTTTGGCTTTGGGGCAGCTGGGAACTGTAGGCCAGCAGATGAGGAACCCCCATTCAACCCAGTGAATGATACCTCTGTAGGCCCCTCTCTGGAACTATAGCTCAATTAAACCTTATGGGGGAACATTTTAAACAAACAACCACAGACGGCAGCCATCTTACAGACACAGGTAACTGCCATTTCATTACACCTACCAATAGCCACTGAGGGAATAGTTGCACACAGGAGGCAAGCAGGAGAAACCTCATTGTCAAGAGAGAAAGCTCTTCAAGCCAGTAATTCTGACAGGGCACAGTGGCTGAAGGGGGAGTGGGTGGGGAAGAGGAGCAGACCCAGCACCCTGCCAATGGCACACCAGTACTCTTGAGTGGCGGCTGATGGGCCAATAGCTGAGGGAGGGCATGGAATGTTGCCACTCAAAAATAGAATTATTATATAAGAGAGATTTACTTCATTTATACCCCACCTCTTCACAACGAAGCAGTTAACATGGTTTTCCTCACCTCCATTTTATCCCTGCAAGAATTCTGTGAGGCAAGTTCCACTGAGAAAGCATAACCGGGCTAAGGCTTTCTTGTTGCACAGACCTGCTATTTTTTTTTTTTCTGGGAAGGACCAGCACATCTTGATAATGTCACAGTTGTAGTACAGTGCTGTCTTAAACGTATTACCTATTAATTATTTGGTATTCTGCTCCATCGGAACTCGCAATGCTCCAGTGTGGTTTAAAAGTTGAAAGTTTGGAAAGAGGAGGGGAAAATAAAAACTCCGGGGAGGATACAAAGCGGTAGTTTAAAATTCTCCCCCTTTCTTTCCATGCAGCCTCACAATTTGTTTCACGAGTCAGTTTCAAAAGCAGTTTCCCACGTGGTATGAAGGGGGCGGGTTGCCCTTTGAGAGAGTCGAGTGGTAACCGCTTTTGGGGCATTCATGCATGGTCGCTGGAGGGTGTGCTTCCAAGTCCATATTTCCGTAGGCTCACATATGATGATACAGAAGTAAGTGAACCGATTCAAGTAGTTCAGGGGTGGAGTTATTCAGAAAGTAACTCATTTGAAACCTAGATTGAGACAGCTTTTTGTAGTAGTATTTTTTTTTTAAAGGAGCTCTTAAAATATGGCTCATTCTGCACTTTGGGCGCCGGGATAATTATTTATACAGATGGGGCTCTGGGGACAGGCCGTTTGCACCGTTCGTGCTTTAGGACACTCTCAGCGGCACGCACCATATCCCCTCCCTCCTGCCTCCTTTTTTGCTTGGCTGAAATCCACCTTCCACTCGTTCGCTGCGCTTTCTGCGCCTTCCCATGCTCCGAACAAAGAACGTTTAAAGGCTGGCAAAGGGAGCGGGGAAAGAGCAAGCCTCTGGAGCTTCTGGAAATTCTCTCTGACATTTCCATTCGGCTGAAACTGGGTTATTCCAAAGGTCGTTGAAAGCGAGGAACACACCGCACATTGCTTTGTTCTATGTAAGAGTTCCTGCCTGAAAGCTTTGTACCCGCACCAGGATGGCCGAGTGGTTAAGGCGTTGGACTTAAGATCCAATGGACGCATGTCCGCGTGGGTTCGAACCCCACTCCTGGTAGTTGGTTTTTTTCACGTAGCTCTCATTAAATTAAAGATGAAAGCATCTAAAACATGCGGAAGCTATCCTGTTAAACTTCAGCCTTTGAATGGCTCTCGGGGATTCCGCTGTGCCCGAGAGAATGGAGCTGAAGGGCGGAGCTTTTCCCTGCTGCTTTAGCGACTGTGCAACATGAACTGAAATAAAGGCTCATGCAGGTTCCCGTCACCTCCAGGCTTCTAAACCAAAATAAAAGAAACGTCGCCGTTTAAATTATTTTAACTCGATCTCCGCGAAGCTGAAGCAACAAGAAGGGCTGCTGATGTAACTTCCACAGCCAATAACAAGGCTCCATCACGATGATACGTATAAAATGCCCTGCTATTTGTACATGAATAGCACTTAAAACAAAATTCGAGTCCAGTGGCACCTTAAAGACCAACCAAGTTTTATTCAAGATACAAGCTTGCGTGGGCTTGCTTGCTTGCACACTTCTTCAGATACATTGCAATGGCAGTCGCCAGTCGAAACAAATAGGTAGAGGGTGACCAGCAAATCAGCATACAACATAATGAAGATGTTTAACAGATGCAAGAACCAAACAGGAATAACAAGCTTAGTTTATAGGGTCACAATTTCTTTGGATGTAATTCCAGGGGGGGGAAACATAGTGAAGCAAATAAATATATCAAAACTGGAGACAGATGTGTAAATGTATCTTTCTTAATTGTGGAATGCTGAGAGCAATTAACTGAGATCCTGTTGTTATGCTGCATCCCTCTTCTCTCAAGCATGGAGGTAACTAACAGCATACTTTCCTTTAAGGTGAGGTAGCCGGTTGTACAGTGTTATGTCTCCTCTGTCACTAGACTAGAGAAATACATCCCAATCTACCATTCCAAATTGCATTACAGTCGCTATTCCAATCTACTATTCTGAATAATACAATAAAATATACATTCTGTTTCAATGCATAGTACCTTTTATAGTTTGACCTCTGAAGAAGGCCTCGTCGGGCTGAAACATGTCAGTTCACTATTGTTTACCTTGAGCATATGTCACTTTTATTGTGTTATGAGGTTTTAGTTGGGCCCTTATATGTTTTTAAACATTTCTGTAATAAATATATGTATTTTTCCTTATAATTAGTTTACTTTCACTATCCTGTGCAAACTCACCCTGGGAACAAGCCCCACTAGCCTCAGTCAGACTTCTCAGCAACCATGCATAGGTTTGTAATTGAGGAATTTAGAACATATAGCACAATTGATTTGGCACTTTAAAATAAAGTTTAAAATATTTATGAAATAAATAAGTGGGATTAAAAATGAAACAATGACTTGTAACAATAAAAACGCTAAGAAAATAAAAGGTTTGGCACCTTGAATAGCCCTGCATAGCCCAATGTTGTCTAGAGCCCGAAAGTTAAGCAGGGTTGGTTGTGGTTAATAATTGGATGGGAGATTGCCAAGGAAGACGAGGGCTCCTATGCAGAGACAGCCATAAAACACCTGTTCTCTTGCCTTGAAATGTACATTGTTCTTGGGTAGCCATGAGTTTTAGTTATGACATGATGACAAAGTATCCAAAGTGAAAGTCAAGATTTCCTGTGAACCAGGGGCTCTGTCTAGGAAGCCCTTATTTACCTGTATGCCAACCTTTTCCTCAAAAGGTCAGCATTTTCAAGTTATAGCAAATCAGTGATGTAAGACACATGGATAGGCAGTGACTTGCCTAGGCTGGTATGGTTCATAGTAGAGAGGACTTGAACATGTCCAACTTCCACAATACCATGCAAAAGGTCACGAATGTGGGATTTTATTTATTCATTTATTTATTTTAAAATATTTAGATTCTGCCTTAGACTCAAAGGTGATTTACAACAGAACAACCAGTTGCAAGGACACAGAAACACCAGAGTCTAATGACAAAATTATATAAAAAAATACACAGATTAAAAGTGCACAGTAAAAACATTGATTATGTTTACAGAGCGAAGATGGAAATAGCACTTTGCACACCTACAGTTGTTTTCTAACATAGGTGAGCTTGGTATTACAAACAGAATACCAGATAAGTCCTAGCGATACCATGATAACCTATGTTTAGAACATTGTGAAAGGGTTCCAATTGATAATATTTCAGAAATCTTATACAAAAGAATCCACTTTGGTTTTTTTAACCCATCATTCTTGTTATGGAATATATAGAATGAAAGAGGACAGCATTTCTGCTGTATCCTGCATATTTGTCTACAAGGGAGAATTTTAGCAGCTTGTCATACCACGTGAGAAAAACTGTATCTTTTGAAACTCTGTCTTCTTTGTAATAGGACCTCTGGCCTGTTTTGCATCAGTACAAATTTCAGGGTTGGATTAATAATTCAAAGTGCTGACAGCAGTTTTTAGCTATTCCCAGAAATAAATTTCAAATATGTTAAGAAGAGTGACATCTAGTGGCTGTGTATGGCAATGTATTAGAACACTATTACGTAAAGATCTGCGGTAAATAGAATTATGGTTCTATCAAATGAGCTGTAGGAACTGAGAAAAACAGTTCATCATGCAGGGTTCACATAGCCTATACATCTTCCAGCCAATGCTCTCTCTAAGCTGTGGAGTCTTGTGAGCAAAAGTTCTACTTTGTGAGCTACTGGCATTAAAGTTGTGAGCAAGCGATTTGACTACTGCATAAATTAGTTTGCTCTGGAGCCATCCTTCCTAAGCTAAGACAAAAATGCATGAGCTGGAGGCTAAAAAACTGCTTCCAGCCTCTGTGTACCATTGACTTGCCTACATGGCTTTTCCAGTGTCATGCTAATAGTGCATGTGAAGGCACTGCTACACAAAGGTAAGAAGCATGCTAAATGTATGTGGGCCACATTTAAAATTACATAGGTGCTTTTTCTGCTCTCTGTTGCCTAAGTAAGCATGGGCAGTGATCTGTTGTCAATCCAGCATGAGCAGTGTTCCTGTGCTGTTACCCAAAGGGGTAGTCCTATTTAATTGGGGGAATTAGCTTAAAGTAACTGACCAAGAGGCAGGTAACTGGGATCTCCACCAATGTATACCAGGATTTTCCCCCTGTAAGAGAACTTTCAAATAAATCAGTCTGATGTTTAACTGGAAAGGGTTTTATTGAAATAGAAATAAAAGGGCTAGAAACACATAAAACACATATGTTAGCTCAGAGGAAATCAGGGAGGAGATAGGTGGAAGCAATTTTGGGGAAGGTTATATCTACCAGTCTTGAAGAGTATGGTTTGCAGAGGCAGCAGTGAAATGACCAGCATTTCACAGAGTGAAGGAGAAAGAACCCAAACAGATTTGGGAGTGCAAGGTTTGGCACTGAGAACAAACACACACACACTGCACTGCACTCTTGATATAGGGCAAAACGTTCCTTGGGGCAAGCTGACATGTTTGTCCCAAAACCAATACATTGATGGCTTTTTCAGAGGAGGAGAATGAATCTGGAAAATCTTGATGGGTTTACTTGAGGTCAGGGGTCATTTCATAGAAAAAGAGCTGCAGGAGCTAATTAGCATTTTGGGGAAGGTTATATCTACCAGTCTTGAAGAGTATGGTTTGCAGAGGCAGCAGTGAAATGACCAGCATTTCACAGAGTGAAGGAGAGAGAACCCAAACAGATTTGGGAGTGCGAGGTTTGGCACTGAGAACACACACACACACACTGCACTGGTGGCTAGGTGCTCTTGATATAGGGCAAAACGTTCCCTGGGGCAAGCTGACATGTTTGTCCCAAAACTAATAAATTGATGGCTTTTTCAGAGGTGGAGAATGAATCTGGAAAACCTTGATGGGTTTACTTGAGGTCAGGGGTAATTTCATAGAAAAAGAGCTGCAGGAGCTTATTAGCATAGCTTATTAGCATATGCCACACCCCCTGACATCACCGGAAATAGGCACCAGCCCCTCTGACAGCCAGAAGCACCTGGGATCCATTCTTTCCCCCCTCTCCCTTCCCTTCACCTCCAAGTCGGGCGAAGGAAAAGGGGAGGGGGAGGTTCTCAGGCGCTTCTGCCTGACAGAGGTGCTGGCATGCCCACAGCCAGCCTGGGTGAATGATAGAATCATAGACTCATAGAGTGGGAAGGGACCTCCAGGGTCATCTAGTCCAACCCCCCGCACAATGCAGGAAATTAACCAATACCCCCCACACACCCCAGTGACCCCTGTTCCATGCCCAGAATATGATTTTAAAAACCTCCAGGATCACTGGGGGCCAAACTGGCCTGGAGAAAAATTGTTTCCTTGCCTCAAAGTGGCGATCAGCATTTCCCTGGGTATCTAAGAAAGGGCCACAAGAACTAAGCACTGATGCTACCCTTCCTGCTCTACCTCTCGTGATTTGCCTAAGTTCACACAATCAGCATTATGATCCTTTTAAAGTTGAAAGCATGATATAAATGCAAAGGACTATTTGTAAGATTATCTGTAAGACACAAGACCAGGACGCATCTCACTTCTGGCAATCACTTGGAGAGACCCTATCACTCAGCTTCCATTGCCCCACCCACACCCCACACTGGAATAAGAACATAATATCAGGCCATACCACATTGCAATAAAGCCCCTACAACTGTATACAGAAATACTGAGCTTCCCTACCATTTGCCACAACTAGCCCACCACACAACCAGGATCAAGACTCCTAAGTGGACCAACAGACAGGCATACACTCGTTTGAGAAACTGAGTATTACATTACAACACCTCTGGAACATTACAGATCAGTAGAGGCAGCACTGCACAGTGGTCAGAGTTGCAGATTGATGTGGGGAGACCCAGGTTTGTATTCTCACTCTGCTGGCTGAGTGACCCCGGGCCAAATCTCCCCTTCTCTACCTAACCTACCCCACAGGGTTGTTGTGAGGATGAAATGGAGACTCATGGGCAGGGTCCCCAGCTTCCCTGGCAGGAACACTATGTTAAGAAATCTCTCACAATTATGCAGCCATAGCAGGCAGGAGGGAAGGAGGCGAATACCTCCAGCACCAGAGACTTGTAGAGGAAGAGTCAAACTTTGGGGACTCACCCGTGCACCAGAGGGCCAAGGCAGCAGGAGGCAAGAAGCCTGGGCGAGCTGGGCTCCTCCATGCCTGGCAGAAGATGAGGTGCAAAGCCAAGAGGTGGGCAAGCAGAAGAGGCA
>NW_015173125.1:220150-268040 GCF_001447785.1 Gekko japonicus | reverse complement strand
CCCATGTAAAACTCTATATTACCTGCAATGATCGGTTTTCATAGAAACTGTTTTGGTGCTTTTTATACGTTAGAATGATGGAGGAGCCGAGAAGGCTTGATGGAACTGATGGAGCTGATGGAGTTTAGTGACGTCAGACCACAGTCCTATGCAAGCATGTAAGCCCTAGGGATGCCATCCTCCAGGTAGGACCTGGGGGATCCCCTGGAATTACTGCTCATCTCCAGGCTACAGAGATCAGTTTCCCCAGGGGGAAATGGATACTTTGAAAGGTGAATTCTGTGGCATTGTACCCTGCTGAGGTCCCTGTCCTCCCCAGGTGCCATTCCCAAATCCAGGAGTTTACCAACCTGGATCTGGCAACCCTTCCCCCGATCCCCCACCTGTGGTCCGGGGGGGGGCCCTAGTAAGTCCCATCAAGCACATTTGCATAAGAGGGAGTGGTATAAACCTGAGCTGTGACCTGTGAGGTCCCTGGATCAAATATCACCTCTACCGCAAGCTCTTTCGGTAGCATCAGGCGAGTTAATTTTTCTCATCCGTACTAGGGATGTGCATTCGGTTCGTCTGAACCGAACGCACCCCTGAAAATGGCCCATTCGGACCCCTTTAGGGCTGCTGCAGGCCGATTCAGATACTCTGATCTGAACTGGCTTGCCACTGAATTTCGGCGGCAATTTGGCCCCATTATATCCTATGGGCCTTTGAAGTCAATGGTGAAAACATAGGCTATATTCTGGGGGCTGGAGGAGAGGGAGTTTGAGGGAGAGGCTCCAAAACCACAGGGTAGCTGCTGGAGCCTTTCCCTAAGATACCCGCCATGTTTCAGGAACATTGAACCAAGGGGTCCAATTCTACAGGCCCCAAAACAGGTTGCCCCCATCCCCTCCATTGTTCTCTATGGTGGGAAAAAAGGCCTGTAGAATTGGACCCCAGGTCCAATGTTCTTCAAACTTGGTTGGTATCTTGGGGAGAGGCTCCAGCAGCTACCCTGTGAGTTTGGAGCCTCTCCCTCAAACTCCCTTCCCTCCAGCCCCCAGAATATACCCTACGTTTTCGCCATTGTCTTCAATGGCCCATAGGATATAAAGGGGCCGAAATTGACATTCGGCTGGCCCTTTATCAGGCCCAGCTTTCTAGCGCGGAGCCTGAAAAAGGAGGGGAAGGGCGGGGAGGCTCTTCAGGCCGTTTTTCAGGCCCAGAGCCTGAAAAGGGCGGGGAGGGCAGCTCAGCGAAAGCGACAGAGGCGAGGGCCATAACTTTTGAAAGAGCCCCTAAGGATAGCTGGGAGAGCCAGAATGACCTCTCACGCAAGAGGTGGAATTTGCCCCTATGAGTCCAAGGCCACCACCCCGGGGCTTAGGGAGGCAAGGGAATGTTTCACCCCTCCCTTCCCCCCTGCGCAGGCATCACAGATGCCGCTGAGAACAGCAGCAGTGGCCATAACTTTTTAAAGAGCCCCTCCCAAGAGCTGGGGGAGCCAGAATGAGAGGTGGAATTTGCCCCTACGAGTCCAAGGCCACCACCCTGGGGCTCAGGGAGGCAAGGGAACGTTTCGCTCCTCCCCTCTCCCCTGCGCGGGCGTCGCAGCTGCCGCCGAGAACAGCGATGGCGGCCATAACTTTTTAAGGAGCCCCGAAGGAGAGCTGGGGGAGCCAGAATGACCTCTCACGCAAGAGGGGGAATTTGCCCCTATGAGTCCAAGGCCACCACCCCGGGGCTCAGGAAGGCAGGAAAACGTTTCGCCCTGCCCCCCCATGTGGGCATCACAGCTGCTGCTAAGAACAGCGGCGGTGGCCATAACTTTTTAAGGAGCCCCGAAGGAGAGCTGGGGGAGCCAGAATGACCTCTCGCGCAAGAGGTGGAATTTCCCCTATGAGTCCAAGGCCACCACACTGGGGCTCAGGGAGGTGGGGGAACGTTTCGCCCCCCACCGTGTCCCAACTGATGGCTGGTGGGAGCAGAGGGTGGGGCTTATGTGCCCGCCCCCTGGTCTCCTGACTGTCAGAGCGGACTGGTGCTCTCATGCAGGAACCGAGGCCTGCTCGAGGTGATCTATAGGTATGAATGGTGCTTGATGACCCTGTAAATACTGGATGTGAAAAGCTACCAGGTTTGGTGAATAGTGTTAAGTGTTGCTTAATTAGAGTAAATAGGTGAGGGGAAGTAAGGCTGGTGAAACAATAGGTTCTTGGGAGACCCACTGTTCCTAAATTATGCATCTCCCTAGGGTGTGGAGGAGGTTGTTTGGAGGCCAGCTGCTCTTTCTCACGCTTCTAAATTACATGTCCAGACTTGTCTCTGGCTGACATTCATTTTGTGTCATCTTAGGCCAGGCAGTGTATTGCACTTATGATATTTGAAATTATATTGTATGAAGGGTGTTTATGGTCTTCTAGATATAAACTGCCGCACAGCAAGAGGAAGGGTCTGACTGCTACATAGCTAGGAGCAATTTGGCAGATTATTTTGGAAGGTGACATTCTTGTCCTCTCTCAAAGGAGCTCTGTACAGGATGGGATCTTGAAGCTCTCTGTGCCAACCCACTGCCAAATGTGACACTTGCCTCTGGCTCACACATTTTTGTCTTAGCTCAGGAAGGATGGCTCCAGAGAGCAAACTAATTTATGTAGTAGTCAAATCACTCACTCAAAACTTTAATACCAGTAGCTCACAAAGTAGAATTTTTGCTCACAGGTTAGAGGTAGCATTGGGTCTGACCCTGATGAGTTCTCCTTCAATGGCCAAAACAGCCCTCTCCTCCACCTTTAACTGACAGAAACCAAGGCTGGAATGCTGGCAATACTGTTGTTGTGGTTCCCTAACAACAGCATTTTTTCCTTAAAGCTACAGGTGCTGCTTCTATTATTTTGGAGGGTTAACACCCCAGTGTTTTAAGATTTCAGGTTTTTCTGCAAACCTGGGACTCTTCTAGGATTTCTGGAAAGATCTGTCTGGTCTGTCTATGACCCCATATGGGTTCAAAATTATTCACAGATAGGGCCGTGTTGAGAATTAGATATATTCAGGCCCGTAAGGCCCCCCCCCTGTTTTTTATGGGCCCTCTCCCTGATCCTCAGCTCCCCCTCCCTCCCCGATTGCCTGTCGGCACTCTGCAGTGCCGATCAAATCTGTGTCAGGAGAGGAGCAGGATGAGGGGATGAATCCCAAAGGAGGAGCGGAGCCTGGGTCCCCACCCAACCTGAGATCTCAGACCATTTGCTGCCTCACCCTCACCTTTCATTGGGCATTTGAAACAGTGGGCAGGCTCTAAGCAATGCTGACGTAGAGCCCGCCAGATACAAGTTAAGCCACGACACTTTCCTTCAAGCAAGCTGCAGCAGAGCACTTTTGAGCCTCTGAACCTTTCTGCCTGGCCTGCACAGCCCTGTAGCTCATCCTCCTCCTCTGTTGTCCATGACAGTGCAGCCCAGCTTCTGCCTTCGGAGGAGTCTTGCTGTGCGCCGCCCACATGCTGCTCCTCCGCTCAGGTCGTCATCAAGTGTTCAAGCATCTAGCTGAGCTCATCATCCTCTGTGGGGCTGGCCGGCCCGGGTTTGATACCCCCCACATTTGTGCCACATTTCCAGCGCTCCCCCAGTGTGCAGCCTGCAGGACTCCAGGTAGAAACTAGAGAGGCTCATGTGGGGGGAGGGGGCCCTCCAGCTTAGTCTCATGTACTATACAGCATGGGCCTGTAAGTGCATCTTTGGAATTCTGATGTGGGGTTGGCTGCAACAAAATTGCTGCCTTTGGATATGGAGCCAACCACAGAATGGCAGCTGTGGGTGGTAGAGGCATGGAAGAAGTCCAGGTGCACGGGGGAGGATGGAGATGGATTTGGGGGGGGTATATTTCCACTGAATCTGCCTCCCTTGCCTTTGTTTTCAGTGTGGGATGCTCTGGGTCCTGGCATGGCCCTTGCTTGAGTTCTGGGCATCTGCAGCTGGAATTGTAAATCTGATTTGGCTCTAAGCATCTTGATTTCTGTGAGGATGGAGATGGATGCGGGGGGGAGTATATTTCCCAATCACGTCAACTATTACTGTAATAATAAATAATAAACCTGAAACATTTTTGTGCAATAAACCACTTGTATTTATTATTTATTTGTTATTATTTAGAAGTATAAGCATGGTGTGGCAGCTCTGCACAGACATATAATGGCCGGCCTCCCAAGCAAAACATTGCCCCCCCTGAGCAAAAAGTTGTTAGATACGGGGCTGGATGTATTTACTGGTTTTAATGGAGGTACCTGCATGTAAACTGCTGCATGTAAACTAGCTGCAATTCCATATTTTAGTTTAAACTCTTAATTACTTATGAGCCTGATCTATGTAATTATCTCTGTTTTTATATATAATTTACAAGAACTACCAGGAGTGCTCAGTTTCCTTTTGTAAGTACGAAATTGCAATCACTTCAACAAGACACAGATGGCAATTTGTTGTACAGCTATATTTCCAGTATAAGACACAAAACATAACTCATACACAGTCTGAAGACAAAGCAATTTAAAAGCAATAACATATAATGGAAAGACACTCACCCTAAACTTATAGTACTAAACAAAAGCTTGTTTTCCAAAGAGAATTGTTATGTTGCTAGTTAAAATTATCTAGCTTAGGTAACAAGATTTTGACAAGAAAGCAAATTGGTACTGGTTATAATAACCACTCATTAATGGCATTTCTATATAATGTCCTTAAGAGGCTTGTTATATTTTGCAAAGATAATAAATCACTAAGTATCAAGTGTATCATTATAGCAAGAAGAAGTCTGTATTTCCATTAAAAACAGCTTTAGCATTTGAAAGGTAAGGGATAAATGTGTGAGAAAAAGCTCTAGCAGTTTTCCTAATAAAAAGCAAACTTAGGAAGCTGCCATACAGAGTGCAAAAGTCGAATCCTTTCCCAGTGGATGGTTTTTCAAAGCACCCAGCTTCTTTTCTCCCAACAGATTCCATGTGTATGTCTACAAATACACATCTGGAACCACATAGGTGGAAAAACAGCTTGGGAAATGGACAAATTATATTAAATACCATTTCTTCCACTAGGAGTAGCTAAGAAGAGCTGACCTATCATGTTACTATCAAACCATACTTTTGTATAGAAGGAGAATGGATCTTCACTTAAACAGTCCAAAAGACTACTAGGTGAAACACTACATTTAATATTTATGTAGAGCATGTGTATCCAGCCTCTGGGGGATAACTCTCAAGGCAGTTTATAATAATTTTTTTTTTAAAGCCTTATGGCACAAGTGTTTAATTAATAGTAATACTACTATTAGGAGCTGCGGTGGCTCAAGTGGTGAAGACGCTGAACTGCAGGCTGTGGAAGGTCGGTAGTTCAGCAGTTCGAGACCCGGGTTGCCGCATGATGGAGTGAGCTCCCGTCTCTAGTTCCAGCTCCTGCCAACCTAGCAGTTCGAAAGCAAGAAATTGCAAGTAGATAAATAGGTACCACTTCGGTGGGAAGGTAACAGCGTTCCGTGCGCCTTGGTGTTTAGTCATGCCGGCCACATGACCACGGAAACGTCTTCGGACAGCGCTGGCTCTTTGGTTTTGAAACGGAGATGAGCACCGCAACCCTAGAGTTGGATTCGACTGGCTGTCGAGCAAGGGAACCTTTACCTTTTAATACTACTATTAGAAAGTGTAAAAGTGTTGTTTGTTTGTACACATGTTGGACTGGGATCTGGGAGACCGGATCCCCCACTCTGCCATGGCAGCTTGCTGGGTGGTGTTGGTCCAGTCCCACACTCTCTGGCTAACATCACAGGTCTGGTTGTCAGGATAAAATGGAGGAGAGGAGAATGATGTTAGCTGCTTTGGGTGGAATATAAACAAAGTAAATAAATAACTAAATAGCAGAAGAAGAGTCCAGTGGCACCTTAAAAGATTGTGGCAGGGTATGAGCTTTTGTGAGTCACTGCTCACTTCTTCACTCTTTTCTACTGCCACAGACAAAGATGGCTACCCATCTTCATCTAAGTAACTGGACAATGAGAAATAAATATATCCAAGAGGCACTGCTTTTATTAGTTTTTCTCACAGCTACCTCTAGTGTTTGTGTGCCTTGGGGCGGGAGAATAATTTTAAGAGTCCCTTCTTAATACTTATGATGATTGCCCCAGCTACTCTGTCACAATACTGTACTTCTAGTTAAGGGGTTATCTACTGGGATCTCTCCTTCAGGAATGCATAGTTTGCATTCTTTCTTCACAGGTCAGGTCCACATTTAGCTGTATTGGGACACATTTTGACTGATCAATGCATTTAAGAATTCTCATGGAAGGTAACTCAAATTGGATACAGTCACAGAAATTTATTAAAAGCAGCTTCTGTTCTGCAGGATCACAAATAACTCTTTGATCTTTACACAGGATGGTTATTGACCAATTAACTTTATTACCAGGTTGATGACACACCTTCTTTAATTCAGGTACTTTATCTCACCAGGACTGTATTTGATACAAACAATACTTCAATTTTTCTTTCAAATCAATTTTCAGTAAATAAACAAGTATTTCATAAAGGAAGGACAAAGGAATGTGATACTCATACCAAGAAACAAGCAGAGATATGTACTTTTGACCAGGATCCATCTACTTCTCAAGGAGCTCAAGGGAGTTTTAGACTTCATACTGTCAGACAGCAGCCGCTTGTGCCATATGGCAAACTTCTTTTGAAACCTAAGGGAAGTTTTCAAAGCATTCTATGATATGGCTTTAGGGTGTGTCAGCTGTTCAGAAGTAAAAAAAAAAATCCACCAGTTTAATTCCACCCCCATGTGTGAGTGTAAACTCAGTTTGCTGGATCACTTCATGTACAAAGGAAAACCTAAGCATGCTCATCACACATTTTTAAAAAGAGATTTTTACTAAACCTCCAGCATTTTCTGTAGGCAGATTGCACATATAAGCCTGAAGCAAATAACTTTATTCCAGATGAAGCATAAATCAAGCCAAAATCTTGTAACTTGGTGTTACCAGGCTGGATATTTTAATAGTCCCAAAATGAGATGCAGTGTGAATACAAAATAGACAAGAGAACATACAATTGTGTCAGACAGAAACTTGAATCCAACTAAAGTTAGTTCTACTTAAGCTCTACTGAAACTGGTTAAACAATTTAGTAATGTCTAACAAGCCCTGCTGTAATGAATGGGACTTAGTTGTGATTAACTACTCCTGGACTGAGCCAGAAGTTCTAAAGCGCAACTTCAGCTCAGCTCTAATCAAATAGAGGAGCATTTGCCTAGTTACAAACTGGGCCTTTTAATCTTTTCACGCTGCTGATACCAAGAGTGGCCAAGCTTATTGACTTTCTAAGTTGCATGCAGTAATCTTGAGCAGTCACAAGACATGTGCAACCTCTACACATTCCAACATTCCACCCTCTTTTTTTTCTAAGAAGAAGAGTTGGTATATGCGTACAGCATGAAAATCTTTGTTCAGCTCTTCAGACAATAATGGGCAGCAGCTACTTGTAGAAAGAGGGAGAGTGCAAGAACAAATAGCTGCTACCTAAAGAAAGGAAAATGATTAATCATGGGGGGGATTAGGAAAAAAAATCTGCTGTGATTGCTGAAATACTAGACTGATCAAGAGACTCCTACAAACGGGTTTTAATTAACATTTTCACAAAAGGGGAGAATAATAAATATGTGATCACAAAATTGTGACAATAAAGCTGTTCTACTGACCAACAATCTATATGGCACTTTATGACTTGGAAGTCATTTACACCCTTTTTGTCTTGCGGGAAATATGGCAGTCATTAAATGTTAATGAGGAACAGAGTGCTTCATTGTGCAACTATTGGTATATAAAGGAGCAACTTCCTTACCACACTCTGTGGTCAGATCCCCTGATGTTAGTGTGGGAATATTCAGATTAAGGGGTAGGCTATTCAGATAGTGGTGTACTCTCCACGCCCCTACAGTGTGACTGTTCTTTAGACAAGCTCTCTCATCTGCACTGCTTTATTGGAGCTCTTGATAGGAGATAACTCGAATAAAGTGTATTTCTCCAAGTCTCCCAATGACAGCCCAAGCTCCTCTCAAGCAGAAGCCTGGTTTACAAGTGATGGGGTGCCCTGAGCCTGCCCTGGTGGGGAGAGCGGGATATAAATCTAATAAATAAATAAATAAACCCAACCATCCGCTAACAAGCTTTCTCCAACAACAGAACAGCCACAAATTGGAGGAAGGCTCCTTAGGCTGGAGGAAGCCTTGGCTCAGTGGAATGGGAGGACCTGGGCAGTGTTCCCTCTAAGCTGAGTTAGTGTGAACTAGCTCAGTTTTCTAGCCTCCAGCTCACAGATTTTTTTGTCTTAGCTCAGGAAGGAGGGCTCCAGAGCAAACTAATTCATGCAGCAGCTCGCTCACAACTTTAATGGCAGTAGCTCACAAAATAGAATTTTTGCTCACAAGACCCCCCACAGCTTGGAGGGAACATTAGACGTGGGTAGGATCCAGTCTGAGAACTGCAAGAGAGAGCCAGCCCCTCACCTCAGCAGCGATTCATTCATGCCAACATCCTGAGATGGAAACAAGGGAGTGGGTCAGACTTGCAGGGCTGAAAGGATGAATCCACCCCATGGGTGTTTACTGCTCACTGACTGCCCTTTTCTCTCTCCCACATTACATCTGACGGGTAGACAGCTTAATGATTCCTCAGTCACTGAAGACCTCCTGTTCTACGATCTGTGTAAAAACAAAGATAACTCTTACCATCCTTACTGCTCATACAATAACAGTGATTCAGGAGGTGCTTCCAAAACAACACACTTCCTGATGCCCACTTTCTTCTTCCCCAAAACCAAATACCTACTCTGGCCTTCCTCCAACTCAGTGGACCAGTAGATTCTTCAGAAGAGCCTATGAGGGGTTTGTGTCTACAGTGAGCACCTTTGTGGAACAGCTGCCTCCATCATAGGACTCTTGGCTTGGAATCTCCTGATATTTTAATATTGGCCCCAGTCCCAAAAGCCCTTGAAGGCAGGCATTTTGCGGTAGTGGTCACTTAATGTTCTTAACATTCAAAAAGTGCCCACAGGTACTTTTACATGCCTTTTCACCCCTCGCCCCAGTTTTCTAGATCTTATTCTTCCCCTTACACCTCAACTGGTCTGAAAAGCATATCTCCTATTTGTGTCTCTCTGTAATGAGAAAAGATACTCCATCTGTAAATATTTCCAAGACTATGTACACATTTTAGTAAGTCACAAGCACAGGAAAAAAATATTCATGGGCAACCAGAACAAGGGAATCAACCCAAGCCCCACTAGCTGAGGAAATTAAGCTGTATCACTTACTGAAAGATCTGCAAAAAATATATGCATGTACATAAGAGTATAGGAGCTGCGGTGGCTCAAGTGGTTAAGACACTGAACTGCAGGCTGTGGAAGGTCAGTAGTTCAGCAGTTCGAGGCCTGGGTGCCACATGATGGAGTGAGCTCCCATCTCTAGTTCCAGCTCCTGCCAACCTAGCAGTTCGAAAGCAAGAAATTGCAAGTAGATAAATAGGTACCACTTCGGTGGGAAGGTAACAGCGTTCCGTGCGCCTTGGTGTTGTCATGCCGGCCACATGACCACGGAAACGTCTTCGGACAGCGCTGGCTCTTCGGCTTTGAAACGGAGATGAACACCGCAACCCTAGAGTCGGATTCGACTGGCTTTCGAGCAAGGGAACCTTTACTTTTACCTTTTTACATAAGAGTATATTTAGAACAAGAGAATTTGTGAGTCCAGGTATAAATGCTGGTGTTACTTTATACAATGATGCTACTGCAAACAGACAGGTTAGCAATAGGTGAATGTAATTCAATTTCTAATTTGATTAAAATTACTAGATTAAATCTCAAAACCCCACTTGATATCTGAAAAGGTAATCTGGACTCCAAATTAAAGGAAGAGCCAGGTGCCTCATCTTCTAACCCATATTTATAGCGGATCCATATGTCATTGGATACAGTGTTACATTAAAACAGATTTTAGCCCAGTAGCACCTCAGAGAGCAACAAGAGCTTCACGGTATAAAGTTTTGGGAGTCGAAGCTCTCTTTGTCAGAACAAGTAGTCAGAACAACTAGTCAGAAGGTGAGAGGGGTGTTGTAATTTTTTTTGTAAAAGATGCAAAGGTACCATGCATACTGTAATCAGCTCAATTAAAGTAAAAGGAAAATGCTTGGGGGCAGAAAATTAACATCTGTAGTAAGATAAGAATCCTGTTAGCCCTGTTCCAATATTAATTCACCTTCAGAAAACTAATTTCTCCGCAATTCAACTTCTCTGCAAAGCCTGCTATGGAACTCTAACATGTAGCAGAATATTCTAGGGCAATCATATTCACTCAATTGCCCAAGAGCCACCGGTGGGTCTCCTGTGTACTGATCCCCAACTTGGCACCTGCTTATGTTCCAGGAAAGTGGGCAAGACACAGGCCCGTGGCCAGGATTTTTTGATTGGGGGGGGCTTTAAATAAGTTGGGGAGCACTGATAAAATAAAATAAACTCACGCTCACCAGTTGGAGCAGGCAGGAACAGGATTATTTCCCATATTGTGGAGGGTGGGTGATTTTCAAGCTGATTTCAAAGAGAGGAGGGCCTTGCCCTTGGTTTGCAGCAGCGAGGTTGCCCCAGCTGGTGGGAGTGGAAGGGGAAGAACTGTACAGGACTGAAATAAGTCCTTTCTGCCTCCCTGTGCCCGCCTGCCCCACCTCCCACCAGCCAGCAGCCATCCTAACTTCCTCATGCTGCTTCTTGTGCCGCTGCCACCCTGTGCCACTGCCACTGTCAGCTCGGGACCCACAGCCCGCCGGCCAGCCCATCTAACTTCCTCACACCACTTCCTGTAGCAGCCATCCTGCACTGCTGCGGGCCCTATCAGCTCGAGACCCATAGCCCGCCAACCTCACAGCCCACCAGCTGGCTGGCACACCTGACTTCCTGTTAAACAAGTATAAAGCCAACAGTCGTGATAGCCAGCTGGTGCTGGCCAAAGTTGCCTCAGCTGCTGCCTGCCTGGGGGCGCTCAGTTGCCTGGCTTGCCTCCTGCCGCCGTTGCTGCTCTCCGCCGTCCAACTGGCTTTGCCGCCACCTTGTCGCTCACTTTTGACTTGCCCCGCTGCCGCCAGCAGGAGGCGAGCCAGGCAGAGGCGCTGAGGCAGCCAGAGATGCATCCAGGAGGTGGCTAGCCAGGTGGAGAGGAGCACCCTGGGCGCGGGGAGACCAGGGAGTTTCCGCCGCCCCTCCGAACCGGCCCTCACCCAGCACCAAAATCTTCCCCGGTCACGAAAAAGGCTGGCTCTTTAAACCAGCTTGGATCGCCACGCATGAAAGCCCGCTCCTCCGCTTGCCCTGCCGCTGGCCGCTCTGTCTCGGCTCGCTGTGTGGGCCCGGCTCTTTGGGGGGCGGGCCTGCGAGGTGGACGAGGCGCAGTGGTAGTGGTTTGGTGGTAGTGGGGCACTCAATAGTCATATGACTTTCAGTTGATGGCAATAATTGCAAAGGTGGCTCTTTGCAAGTTGTGGAGAAAATGCTACTGTTCTAGAGCAATGGTTTTCAAACATTCCAGACACTGGGCCCACCTTTACTGTCCAGATCACAGCATGGAGCCTACTGAATGGCAACCATGGAACAGGGAATCATGTGACAAGAAGATGAGAAGCTAGAGTTATAACCTCACTAGTGAGGAGAGAAGCTCCCCACTGCTAGCTATGAGGAGCAATGGAGAACCTATGGGCAGAGTGGGGAGTAGCCTGCTAAGAGAGAGAAGAAAAGGGAAAGCTTTTGTGGGCAGGAGCATCTCTGAACCTGCCTATGTTTAAAAAGAAATCTCTAGTTCTGAATGACCTCACCATCGTATTGTTACTCTCAGTACTTGCAAAGTGAAGCAAGTACCATGCTCTCTCTGCATGTCCTTCATGGGGGTTCTGTGACCCAATGGAGTGTTGTCATGATTGATCTTCAAACTGAACTCTTGAACAGATCTTGGATACCGAGTGTTCCCCAGAATGTTTGAGCATCACTGCTGTATAATACCAACTGTTCTCCAACTGGATCAGCTTCTAGTGTTCAGCATGCACAGCGAGGAAAGAACTCACCACTTCACGATGTTGCAGAGTAGCAGAGGTAAACAATTTGGTGCATAAGTTGTATGTAAATAAAAAAGATTCAATACTAGAAAAGCCTGCAATCAAATTAAAGCATTGTATAAACAGTGACTAATAATTATGTGGTAATAATTCTAGAGGAGTAGCCATATTAGTATAACCTATGTCTGTTGGGCTCTACAGAGCTAAACGAAGAACAGAACCTGCAAGACAAATTAATTTAAAACAAAATTTCTTTATTTCATGCTAACATTAAAAAAGATGCGAAGTGCTGGAAAGGCTGTGGTCAGTCAGGTTCATTTTTTCATTGCTGGTGTTCCTGTCCAAATATACAGAGCTTTTGGAAGGAAATAATTGCAAAAATAGAAATTATATTGGGAATTCAGATTCCCTATACACCAGAATCCATTCTATTATATTATTGGAATAAAGGGACCTTTTCTCAAACATCTGAGGAATTGCTTTCTCTTATGCTAATCGCTGCTAAAACATTAATAGCTCAGGTTTGGAAATTAGACAAGATCCCTACAGTAAAACAGTGGTTCATGAAATTATAGGATATAGTGGCTCTGGATAAAATGGCGACACGATTGTTGGAAGCAGAAAACCCTGAGAGGAAATCTAAATTTTTGGAAAAATGGTTTGTGTTTTTTGATTATATTAACACTGTAAATGATGGAATAACTGCTTTACCTGTTAAATATGTTGACTTTGTATTTTATTGATTGGTTATGTTAATGTTCTAAGAATTATTATGTATGTTAGTAGTGACATATTAGTTGAATTATGGGCACGTTTATATTTTGCACTTTATATTTTATTTTTATTTTTTTATAAAAAGTTATGTTTATACAGAAAAGTGATAAAAATAAAGTGATAAAAAAGCAAAAAATTTCTGCAATACAAATAATTCAACACAGATTTCTATAACCAAAAACATAGGTATGACTATGAACAGAAAATTGCAATAGTCTCTGAGTTCATATGACGACTGCCTCTTGCTTGCAAAAACTTTGTGGTAATCCAAGTTCAACTTCTACAGTCTTCTTCTTTCTGTACCCTCCTTTTGCAGAAGGAATTCTATTCCAAAAAACTGGACAACACAAAAACCAGGCAATAATCTACAGCCTGAAGGACACAGCTCCAGAATAACAATATAATTTCACCAATAATACAAATTATTTTAAATTTAATTCCACCCTTTACTAATTAACTTTTATATACTTTTTACACACGTAAGTTACCAATTATATTATTCCTGGTGAGAAAAAACTTACCCAGTTCCCCAGCAAAACAGACTCTCCCTCTCTGCTAACCTTCATTTATTGACTAGGCCCCTGTTTGGTTAAACCACCCAGTACCTCAAAGACTAACAAAATTTATTTCAGCAAAAGTTTTCATGAATCAGAATTTTTCCTCGAGGGCATAGGAGTGTAAATCCATCGGGTGAATTATATATGCATAACAGAAAATGGGTGGGTGGGAATGTTACAAAGAGAGAATGGTTCAAAACAAGATCCAGTCAGTTCACTCAGTGGGGTGTGAGATGCTCCCAACTGTTGTTAGATAGGCAGAATGTAAAAACCTATAGCAGGATGGAATGAGATAAGCAGATACAAAAAATGTTATAGAGGTACAGTTGAAGTAATTAACATCTTGAGTGTAAGACATGTAAAGCAGACTCAATAGGGAAGTACAGAGATTTTTATAAAGGTATAGCTGAATTAATTAATATCTATAAAACATTATTTTGAAACACTTGGACCTACAGTGAGCAAGCACACCAAGGTTCTTATTCAAGCCTGCTAAAAGAAATAGTGGCAAACACTAGCAAATGGTGACTCCAAAGCAGAGAAGGAATGATATCAGCAACAGTGTGTCATGGGAGAATGACAGCTTCTCCCACTGGTTTTTGAATACTGCAATTTTTTTAAAAATGTGGGATTTGTATCTATTTTTTCTTTCATACAGGGACTGAGCTCTTCATCCTACCTCAAGAGCATAAGGGTAGTATTGACAAGTAATGGCATGTATTACATTGTAGCGTAGAAGGAGTCAACAATTATATAGATGATGTGACTGGGTCCTATAACTGTATTGCCTGAGAGGATATGGGACTGAGTTGTTATCAGTGTTCCCTCTAAGCTGAGTTAGTGTGAGCTAGCTCACAGTTTTTTAGCTTCTGACTCACAGTTGTTAGTCTTAGCTCAGGAAGGATGGCTCTGGAGCAAACTAATTTATGCACTAGCCAAATCGCTTGCTCACAACTTTAATGCCAGTAGGTCACAAAGTAGAATTTTTGCTCACAAGACTCCAGAGCTTAGGGGGAGCACTGGTTGTTATACTCATAATTAAAGAGGAACCATTCATTGGCATTTTCACTTAAAGAGGTCTTGTCTCACTGAAGTGTCTGATGGTAACTTTACAAGTGTTATTTCAGTCTTGAGGCTTTGTGCCTTACACAAGCTAGCTCCTACAAAATGTGTGTGTGATTCTGGGAAGCTTTATATTTACATATACAAACTCGGTCATTTGAATGTACAATTACTTTAAATATACCCAGACCTGCATTTGTACTCTGGACAAAGCCTTCCCAGCTTCACCCGTGGTGTGTAAATTGAGGATTAAACATATTGCTCAAAACTGGGCAATTCCTCTTTTGTTTTCAAAAACTGGTATTTTTACACATGATTTGGATATTATAATGTGGAAATACTGCATATATGTTCAGAATTAGGAGGCCACAACAGCCAGCAGGTTTCCAATGCTTTTAATCTCTCTAAAAAGTCACATTTGATGCCCACACATTACAGTGTATTCTTTGTTGAGAGTATATAGAGAACCAGTGTGGTGCAGTGGTTAGAGTGGCAGACTAGGATCTGGGAGACCATGGTCTGAATCTCTGCTTTGACGAAGAATCATGTTGGGTGATGTGGATCAGTCATACACTGTCACCCAGACCTACTTCACAGAGTTGTTGTTAGGATAACATAGAGGAGAGCAAAGTAAACCATTTTCAAGAATGGAGTAGCTCTGCAAAGAAATGCGCTGAAAGTGTCATAGAAGGTGACTCTAAACCACAGAGCAAGTATGCACACACAAGGAAAACACACCAGTATGTTGTAGCAAGTTGTGCTAAGTGTGTGAATCACAAGCACATATCAGTTACATACAGGGTTACAACCCCAAAGTGGGGCCTGCAGTTCCCCCATAGTTACAACTGATTTCTACCCTACAGAGCTCAGCTCCACAGGAGGAAATAACAACTTCAGAAAGGCTCAAACTTTGCTGAGCCCCATCCCCAAACTCTGTCCTCCCAGCAGGCCCGTAGCTAAGGTGGGGCCCATGGAACCCGGCCCCCTAGCAGTTTTTATGGGCCCCCTTCCTGAGCCTCGGCTCCCCTACCCCAACTCCCCGATTGGCTGTCAGCAGGGAGGACAAGGGCAGTGATTTCAGAGGCTGCCCCTGGTGCTGTGTTTTTCGGTGTCGTGGGGAGGGGCACGGGGGGGGGGGAGCTGGACCCGGAGCCTGTGGCCGCTGCAGCCCTTGCCCTGGAGTCTTTAATTAGATTAGCAGGCGGCCCTCCTCCCAGGCCCCCTCCTTAAAAATTCCTTAGCTATGGGGCTGCCTCCCAGGCACCACCCTCCGATCTCCAGGAATTTTCCAAGCCGCACTTGGCAAAGCCAGTTTTAAGTTTTCTTTTTTTTAAGTGTAAAGAAACCCTGCTTACCCGTATGTGACCTACCGACTCATTTATGGCACATGACAGTTTAAAGCCTGGGACCCTAAAGAACATTTACTAAGGGGGAAAATCCCGGCTTTATGAGCGAGAATAGGATCTCCCTTATCTACCGAGGCGAAACCCGTCGGACGTCCCAGGCAGAGGCGAGCTGTTCCAGTTGATCGACAGCGCGGAAGGTCACGTGACACCACACGCCACGTTCCCTGCGCTCGAGTGCAGCAACTTCGGTTCGAGAAGGGCGGGAGAGCCATCGGGGGGGAAGCAAAGGGTTGCGCGCGCGTGCGCTCTGGGTTCCGGGAAGAAAGTTTCAAACGCAGCAGAAAGTAGTTGAGAGAGTCGCTAAATCGGGCACGGTCGCACGTCTTTGGTTGCACGCGAGGGGCAGGAAGGCAAGCAGGTAAGAGGCAGCCTCCCTCCAAGCCTCAGGAAGGCTGACTTTATCCTTCCAGCCCTGTCCTCGTCCAGTAACAAAGGAGGCATCCCGGGGGCCCGAGGAGGAGTTCCAGAAGCAGGCACCGCCACAGCAGCCAAAGTTGAGCCCGCCTGAGTGCAGGAGGGGCCAGTGGGAGAGGCGTTTCCTTTCCCCCCCGGCTCGAGGAGTGCGAAGGAAGGAGGCGGTCGAGGAATTTACCTTGGACGAAAACGAATCCGACACATTCGCGTTAAGCTCTCCCGTCCCCCTTTTCGGGCTGACTTTTCCTGTTTGCAAGTTGCGTGAGCTCATTTGGAGGATCGCTCTCAGCTCTTGCCCCGGTTTGGCGTCGGACTTTTGAGGCAAACCCCACCTGAAAAGGGTGCACGGCATGGACCCTGGGATTTGACTGCCTGGAGGGCGCGGAGGGTTCCGGCTGGTAAGCTGTTGAATAATTGACGGAAGGGAAAGAGTAACGCGAGTCCTCGGCTTGGATCACTCGCAGGACAAAAGGACAGCCCAATTGTTTCCCTCCCACCTATCTGAACAGGTATAGAGAAACGTGAAAGGTTGCCTGGTTGTAACTAGATACGGTTTCTTTCATAGAAAAGAGCAGTCGCCAGGGAAGGATGTTTAGAAAGGAGTTTGACCCACGTGGAAAGTGCAGTTTGTCGGGATTCACAGGTTTCTCGCAACCCCCACCCCTGCATGAACCGTGTCAGCTTCCACAGCATTCCTGAAGTGCTCCAGTTTATCTCATAACATGAGGGAACAGCAGGCTAACTGATTTAGCGAGCTGCTGAAATTTTCCATGTAATTTGCAACGTGGATCCGGGGCACTCAAAATTTAACTGTGTTGCCAGGATGCAAACAGCATTTTAAATAGGTCTGTATCCCCCTCCTCAAGTTGTTTTGGCCCTGGGCACCCCCACTGCAGCAAAACAACAAGAAAAACCTGTCTCACTTCTGCACCATTTAAAAGCCCCACGAAATGGTTCCTGGTGCCTCATTTATGCTCCAAAATTATCTAAAGTTATCTGTTGCGGTGTTGTCAGGTGGGCAGGTATTACAGCTTTCGTGCCTCTCTTGGAAAGGTGCAGAAGAACTAAATGAAAGAGTTTGTTGGATTAGCTTGTGGCCTCTTGATAATGAATGAAATGGTGGTGGTCCCATGTCCTGTACGCAGGCAGTGGAGTGACCCCGTAAAGTGAGTGGGAGAGCCACCTGCTGCTTCCTTCTTTGGAGTGGTGGTGATTAATTGCTGTGTGTTATACTGATTCTCTTTCCCAGCAGTACCTAAGTAGTAGCTTGAGGGAGCATTGGTGGTTATTCAAGGCAGAAAAGCAGTGGCATAAGTTTTCAGTTTAGAAGCCTTTTATGGATGTATTTTTAATTAAAAGGCCTTGCTTGCTTCTCCTGGGAAGCACGATGACTCCTGAACAGGTGCTGAGTGCTGCCCAAGCAAAGCTAAGAAGGAAGGGTTCAGGTGGGCTGGCTACTTTTGTGTAATCTGCCAGTATCTGGATCCATGTGCAAACCTGGCCATGGTAACTGATTCTGAGAGAGGGACTCCAGAATACTTTCTAGGAGAAAGTCATGGCAACGCCTTTGAAAGGCGACGTGGGATATGAATAGAGGTTTCTTGCAGTGATAGTGTGGTTGCTGACTATAGACAGCTGGGAAAGCTGAAAGGCGGGTTGAGGTGGGTGGGATCCCTACTGATTATACGTGTGAAACTTGGTTTTGACAGTTGTGCCTGGCAACTGAAAAAGCCACATGTGGAAAGCAAAAGGCTGAGCCAATATTCTCATCTCACAAATATCTTGCTCCTTCCCTCTCTGATGCTTTTGGGAAGGAGCATGTGGGGCATACTCTCAGGTTCAGATCTGCACTTGCTGGGTGGCCTTGAGCAGGTCTCTTTCCCAGCCTTTTTGAAATTGACGTGGTGGTTATCATAAAATAAAAGGTTATATTGTAACCTACCCTGAGCCCTTAGGTTAGGGTGGGGAAAGAAATATTAATAATGCATAAAGTAGCTAGTGGATTAGTGTCATAGTCCTCTCCTTTCTACAGAAGTTTTCTCTGAATTCAGAATATCCATGAACAATGGGGGAGGGGGGAAGACAGGGCTACAGTTTAAGAGACTCTGTTGAAATTCCGATTAAATGCTGTGTGGCCAAACTATGCAAGGGACAAGTAACTACCCACGCTGTAACTTTAGGAGAGCTAGCCAAACTGATCCAGGCAGATTTAGGAACAGCTGGAAAACTGCTTCCTTTGTAACTTGTATATAAATAAGGAAGCCAATCCAGCCACTCCCAGGCTGTGCTTTTTTATTTGAGCCAGGGTTGCTATGAAGTACATGCGATGAGGTTAGTGCTTTTAAATAAAGCCTAAATATCTTTGTGTTTATATATGGGATAAACTTAGAAATAACTCTAGTAGTAGATATATGCATCACTGATATTCTGATTGTGGTGGATTGGGCATTCCTTAAACTTCGCAGCACTTTTAAAAACTAATTTGGATAGGAATATTTTATTATTATTTTTTAATTGCCAATACACCACATTGTATCACAGATTTAAATGCATGGTCCTGAAAAGGTAGTCTTGTTGACCCGAAGCAGTTTCTTGGATCTCTCTTATCATAGAAGTCTGTACGTGGAACAGAAAACAAATTGAGCTTTGGGATTTTGGAAAATCCCAACAGAATGGTGACTGGGATTTGAATGTTCTACAGTTTAAAAAGTGGAAGGCATAGGCAGGAAGTATGGAAGTATTTGTAGCTCCGATATGTACAATCTTGTATTTGGCGCTGCATGCTATTTAAATGTTTTTATGTTTTGTTTCAGGTATCTATTACAAAGCAATCTGGTGAGAGCTGAGTGAAGAGATAATTCTGCAGAGCAATTTCAAACTACAACAAAAAAAGATGGCCAGGGTTTTGGATATAGGTGAAGGACCTGAAGGAGGACACAATGAGTTCAGCAACATCATTAAATCCAGATCTGGTAAGTCATAAAAGTAGTCAGTGTTCTTTTCTGGGGAGTTCACTGTAACAAAAACAACAAAAATGTCATTTACTTGTTAGGAGTCTAAAAGTAAGATTACATCTCTTACAAATGTGCTTCAGGAGTGGGATAACTAGCTCCAAGTATCTCACTAGCATCTTTCCCTGCTGCTGGGATTCAAACACTGTCCCAGTTATCTCCCCTCCCCCCCATTTTAAAGAAATCTGTCAGACTATCACTGAAAACGCTTCTGTGTATGTTTTAGTTTTCTTCTGTGGTTAGATTCCTTACCATCAGTGTGCAGCAGCATCCAGTCTATTGGGTTTCTAGTTCTACCTAAGAAGTCTGTTAAATCA
Organism: Gekko japonicus; assembly: GCF_001447785.1. Lineage (NCBI taxonomy): Eukaryota > Metazoa > Chordata > Lepidosauria > Squamata > Gekkonidae > Gekko > Gekko japonicus. The sequence goes on along the minus strand of NW_015173125.1, from coordinate 248,394 downwards.
GACATAATGGAATAACAGAAATTATAGGCATCTGCTTTTCTGCAATACCCAGCCTATGTGACTCTTTAAGACCTCTATTTATATTCTTTACAGAAGTTGATGTAATACGTTCAGTGTGCTTTTATGCAGGCTTGTTTAGGCATTGTCTCCTTCTTGATTGCCAGTTACTGGATGTAATTGGTAAAATGCTTCCAAATCTGAAGCTGAGACATGTCTGTATAGTGGTCTCCATGGCTCCCAATATCAAGCCTTAGAATTAATCTGGAATTTCAGGGCTGGGAGGAAAATATTTTTGCACAGTCCGCAGCAATTTCTTGTCTAAATAATACAGAAATGAAGCTTGGGATTCCTTGTATCTGCCATGTAGATAGGATAAGGATTTTACGTATTGAGTAGCCATATTTGAGTTCTGTATTCCCTCTCTATTGCCATATGCACATCCTTTAAATATGATACAGTTGGTCTGTTATCACAATCTGTGATAGAGTTTACTGTAATAAATTTATTTATGCAGAACCAGCAGCTTGTGATAGTATCACTTTTGACTTTCATATTTAATCTTCGTAAGCCTGTTGAATTCATTGAAGCACCAGAGCATACAAAAATCAAATTATCAGAGATTACTGTTCTTATCTCACTATTAGGCAGGTGGGAGAGGTACAGATAGACATTAAATGCAGTAGTTGTTGAGTTTATTATTACAGATGAGCAAGTGGGGACCTGTAAGAAAGTTGCAAGGGTGGGTGGAACGAGTCTGTTTCCTTCTTCCTGACAGAGAAGTTGGGGTTCAATTGGGACCCCTTCAACTGAACGCAAATTTCTCCATCATTTCTACTGTTCACTCATCCTCTGTCTCTGGTGGGGGCTGGAGTAGCAAGTGAGGAATGGCGAAAGCAGCAACAGTACCACCTCCTGCTCCTCCTAGTTGCAGCTACATGTGTGCGCTCTATCCTGTTGGAGTGGCTGAAAAAGGAAGTAGAAAAGAGCAAGAGGCCAGTAGCACCTTAGAGTCTAACAAAATTTGTGGCAGGGGAAGAGCTTTAGTCAGTCATTGCTTACTTCTTCAGATACCTGTAGGTGAGCCAGTCTGGTGGATTCTAATCTGAAGAACCAGGTTTGATTCCCTACTACTCCACATGCAGTCAGCTGGATGACCTTGGGTCAGTCACAGTTCTCTCAGAGCTGTTCTCTCAAGAGCAGTGCTCTCAGAGCTCTCTCAGTACCACCTACCTCACATGGTGTCTGTTGTGGGGAGAGGAAGGGAAGCAGCTCTGAGACTCCAAGTGAAAGGTGGGTTATATATCCAGTCTCTTTGTCTTCGCTGTCATCTTCACAAAAGGTCATACCCTGCCACAAATTCTGTTAGTCTTTCAGCTTTCTCCTTCCATTGCCACCACCAGTTGCCTGTCTGACTTCTTCCTTGTCGTCATCTCATTACCCCAAGTGGCTACTTTCATTCCCACTCCCAGTGGCTGAAATCCTTTACATTGTCTGCACCTATGTCAACAGCACGTCTCCAGTTCTGAGGTTGTAAACTTCCCAGTTTTTTTTTTAAGGCTTGTGATTTTCCTGCAAACTTGATGCTTGCATCCGACTTGTCCCTATTGTGTGTGGGTTTTCAATCTGCACACGATGCCTACTTCAGAATTGGATATATGGTTGTATATCTAAGATGTTCAACAGTGCACAGCTCAAGGGATTGCTCAGTGATAGTTCATGGCCTCCTTGTGGTACATGTAGCTGTTTGGAGGAGGGCCTGCTGAGAGGTACTGATTTTTCTTTGAAATTGGTGCCTCTCCACTGAGCCAAGGTGTTGTCTTTTCCATAGCAATCCCAGAGTCTTTGTCGACTGTAGTGAGAGGTCCAGAGTCCCTAGGTGGTGTCCTGGGAGGGCTGATGATGGGTGTCACAACTGTGGGCTACCATGTGTATTCCTTGTGATCTGCACACAGTGCAACTTCCCCTCCCCAGTAATAAGGCATTTTAAAACGTGAAACCATTTTAAATGCACAAGTAGGTGCACTGGATTCCTGTAGTAGATGTGCCCTGTTAGCACTTACTGTTTGTATTTCATTTACATTGCCAACAAGATGCTTATTTACAGGCAAATAAATTTCACTGATTTCAAAAAGCCTTTAAGCAGTTACCAGTCACTGAAGAGAAGCTTGTATATAACTGTTACCTGTTACTTTTTATCCTCTAAGTAGACGTTTGGGTAGCATTTGTATCATGTTTACTTAATAAATTTACTCTCTTTTTTCTTACAATGTTTTTTTCTTACAAAGCTTGCAATGTTTTTTGAAACTATCAATTGCAGTCACTCTAAAACTAACAATTTAATAGCTGAGGGGACAGATGGTACTAATAAGAGTTCTCTGTAGTTGTAGTTCCTTTTGAAAAGGATTTTGTTGTGTTCAGACTTAATGTCATATTGCTTTCTTTTAATTCCCAATTTAAATAGTTCCCTAAGCTTTATCATTCTGTCTGGCAGTGGCAATTACTTAAGCTAATATAAGTAAGCAGCTTGAAAATTCTTCTTTCAAAAATCTGAATGATTACGTTTCACCTCTTGTACCTACTCTTATGTATTGTCATAAATCTTAGCTCTTTATTGCTTTCTTACCTGAGAAGTTAATGGAATCTGGGAGGGGATTTCCAAATGAAAAGGGCATAGTTCTTCAAAGTACCCCAAACAGCAAATTAAAAGGTAGTTCTCAGGTCTAACATCTGTATTTTCCATCTTGATTGCTCCAAAGGGTGGAATGTCAAAGGAAAGGAATGCATCACTACTTCATCAGTGAAATGTCCCTAAGTGAAATGGATATGTTCTGTGTTGGAGAACATCCAGTGAAAGGACAGTCATACCACCATTTGTGTGTCTAATTGATTTATCAGTTGTATAATTTGTAGAGATAACCCCCCCCCAAAAAAAACCCCTGTGAACCATGATATTGGTTGTTGTTGTTCAGTCGAACAGTTGAGTCCGACTCTTCGCGACCCCATAGACCAGATCACGCCAGGCCTTCCAGTCTTCCGCCGTCCTCTGAAGTTTGCTCAACTTCATGTTCGTTGCATCTATGACACTGTCTAACCATCTCATCCTTTGCCGTTCCCCATCTTCTTTGACCTTCAATCTTTCCCAGCATCAGGGTCTTCTCCAGTGAGTGCTCCCTTCTCATTTGGTGGCCAAAGTATTTGAGCTTCAGTTTCATTATCTGGCCTTCCAGGGAACAGTCAGGGTTGATTTCTTTTAGGATTGACTGATTTGATCTTCTTGCAGTCCAAAGGACTCTCAGGAGTCTTCTCCAGCACCATAGTTCAAAAGAATCTATTCTTTGGTGCTCAGCCTTCCTTATAGTCCAACTCTCGCAGCCATACATGACTACTGGGAATACCATTGCTTTGACCATGCGGACTTTTGTTGGCAGGGTGATGTCTCTACTTTTTATCATGCTGTTTAGGTTCGCCATCGCTTTCCTCCCAAGGAGCAGGCGTCTTTTAATTTCATGGCTGCAGTCACAGTCTGCGGTGATCTGGGATCCCAGGAACGTGAAGTCTGTCACTACTTCCACGACTTCCCCTTCTATTTGCCAAGGAGTGATGGGGCCGGATGCCATGATCTTAGTTTTTTTAATGTTGAGCTTCAAGCCCACTTTTGCACTCTCCTCTTTTACTCTCAGCAAGAGGCTCTTTAGGTCCTCTTCATTTTCTGCCATTAGAGTGGTATCGTCTGCATATCTGAGGTTGTTGATCTTTTCCCCAGCAATCTTAATTCCCGCTTGTGATTCATCCAGGCCAGCATTTCGCATGATGTACTCTGCAAATATATTAAATAAGCAAGGTGACAATATACATCCTTGTCGTACTCCTTTTCCTATGCTAAACCAATCAGTTGTTCCATATCTTGTTCTAACTGTCGCTTATTGACCCTTATACAGGTTTCTCAAGAGACATGTGAGGTGGTCTGGTACTCCCATCTCTTTAAGGACCTGCCATAGTTTGTTGGTCGTAACCTATAAGAGTAGTAGACAAAGTGTTATGTTTTTGCAGTTTAACCAGGTTTGGAGTCAGTGACCTGCTTTGATGCAATTCTCACTGATGTGATTTTCAAATGTGTGCTTGAAACTTCAGCCTTTGTGTTCAGTGAAGCTTTGCCCTTTGATCTACAAAGGCAGCCAATATAGTTGCGTAACTTCATTGCTAGTGGATAAGAAAATAGACACTGGTCACAGTTTTCTTTTGTAGATGAATTTGCTAAGCGTTTAAAAATATAAACTGCATTTATAAGGAGAAAATAAAGAGATTTGAAAAATGGAGCTGATTCTATGGGTAGATTTATATAGATGACTTAGAATTTTTTTTTATTTATTGTACCTTCGGGAAGAAAGGAACATAATGCCTCATAGGAGAAAATACTACTTGTCTTCTTTTCTTTATCTTAAATCAACTCACTAAAGATGTTGCTTTGCATATGGAGGATGTTTTCATAATTTAAAGAACTAAGGACAGTAATAGGAGCTGCGGTGGCTCAAGTGGTTAAGACGCTGAACTGCAGGCTGTGGAAGGTCGGTAGTTCAGCAGTTCGAGACCCGAGTGTGCCGCATGACGGAGTGAGCTCCCGTCTGTAGTTCCAGCTCCTGCCAACCTAGCAGTTCGAAAGCAAGAAATTGCAAGTAGATAAATAGGTACCACTTCAGTGGGAAGGTAACAGAGTTCTGTGCGCCTTGGTGTTTAGTCATGCCGGCCACATGACCACGGAAATGTCTTTGGACAGCGCTGGCTCTTCGGCTTTGAAACGGAGATGAGCACCGCAACCCTAGAGTCAGATTCTACTGGCTTTCGAGCAAGGGAACCTTTACCTTTAAGGACAGTAATATAAAGGTAATGGTTTATTCCCCCCCCCCCCCAAGTGGTATGTTAGAATGTCAGCAAGATAACAGCATCGTAAGAATGTAACTAAAACAGCAAGTTAAAATACGAGTGGTGCTAGTACCACTGAATCCTAAATAGACAGTCTGAGTATGTACAGTTTTACAACATGAAGCTTTTAATTATTTGTTTGTGGAACGTTGAAGGCAGAAATGAGCAATTCTGAATTGATTTTTATGCTTCTGAATCATGTAAGGAAACACCTGTTTTGCTAAAAATTGCTAATTTCAGTAGAATACTACTACTAATTCACATAATATTTGTCATATGCATTCGTTTTGCTACTTTACCTGGCTTTGGTCTAGAGAACTAATGCTAAAGACTGGAATGCCAGTGACATGGGAAGTACCTAGTTTTGCCTCAAGCTCTGTACCTTCTCAACTGCAACCTATTGATTTAACTCCAGGAATGTAAATAAGAGTTGTTGACTTGTATGGTGAAGAAGAAATGGATTGCAGTAAAACATGCATGTTAAGTTCTGGAAAATGCTCCACAGAACCTGGGATAGTGATAGACACACTATCATGTATATAGTTATTTATATTGAAGTGTCTTTGCCGTATGCTTAATATAAAGTTGGATTTTGTTGTTTATAAATTAAATGAGGTTCAAATTCTTGTGGTGGAAAATAAGTATTTTAATCTTTGAGCAGTGTTAGCCACCCTGAGCCCGCTTGCGGGATGGGTGGGGCATAAATATAATAAATAAATAAATAAATATTCATGTCAAAGTATGGATTTGAATAACCAAAACTATATCTGTACACATCCCCAAACTATCCATTGTTTCGTACTAGCACATGACACATTAAGTATATGTGAAATACACAAATAAATCAAAGTAACAGTTTTGTATTTATTTATTATCTTAAACTTATATAGCCTCCCCCCCCCTGCATAGCAGGGCTCAGGGCAGGTGACATCAGGTACCGACAACAATATTAAAACAGTAATAACTTAGATTAAGTTTTGCCTCTTGTATGTTACTCATTTGAAGCTTCATCTTAATCCGAGCAGTGTAACCATCTTTTTGAACCGCCACTATGATTTGTATAGGTGAATAGGTACATTCTGGCTGCAGCACACAATCTGACAGGAAAGCACACAATCTGGCTTCCGGTCGAGCTAAGATGGAGGACTGAAGCGTTTCGCGATCGTGCGAAGCGAGCGACGGCCACTTTTGACAGTTTGGGCAACATACAGCCCAACGCATCACTCCCCAGCGAGGGGGGGGATAAGCAGGCAGCGGCGCCCAAGAGGGAGTGTGAGGTTGGCGTGAAGCAGCTTCGGAAGAAGCTGAATCAGGCTTTGACCTCCTCCCACGAAGACGGCAAGTGCCAAGCAACTCTATAGTGGCCGATCGAGCCGGATTACCGGCATAAATTCTTCGTCAGCCGACCTCTTTGAAGAAGGACAACAACTGTGAGTTAAAAGAAACAATGCGAAACCCGTTTTGAACGTGCTAGATAACAAAAACGTGCCGCTTACCTGAACTGAGTTTGGAGTCAATTTGAATTAAGCGGTTGAGCGGAAAATGAATAGTAAATCCCAGAAATCCGATTCCGGAGAGAAAAAAGTTGATTGAAGCCTTTAAAAACTGTAAAAACGCTTATTGTTTAACATTCCTGTGGTGAAGATGGAGCCGTGTGCGCAACTGTAAAATCGAAACTCACGAACAATAGCGTGGGAAGAGCAGGCTGGTGTCACAAAGAAAGAGGTCCGTGTGAAACATCCAGGAAGTTGAATTCCTAGACGGGCATTAGCGAAAGGAAGACAGTGGAACTTTTAAAGGTGCCGGACCGGAAGTGAGTTGTATGCGGAAGGAAGGGCCTGCAAAGTATCAATTTGACCTACTCTACATGAAATTACCATAGAGAAGTTGCGCCCGACATTTTGAGGAGGACTTCAACTAAATTTGCTTTTTTAATATATTTCTAAGGGTCTTTGGAAAGCGTAAACAGAGAGGCATGGAGGACTAAATCTTATCATCTAGAAGAGTGCTTTATCTTGCGAATCTGTGAATTGAAAAGAAATCGCCAAGACGGAGACCAGGAGAGGCAAGAAAAGAGCCGACTCAGACCCAGAACTTAAACCAGTTGTGAGACCTAGGATTGGATCTACTTCAACCCCCAAAATGTCAAGGGGAAGAGAGAAAAAAGAGATGCAGGCCTCCATGGAAGCAATGGAGAAGAGAATGACAGAGGCAATACAAGCCATGGGGGAGCAGATAGAAAAAACATTGGGGGACCAACTGGAGAAGCAAACTCAGATTCATCTGAAACATCTAGAAGAAGTCCAAGAGAAGAACATAACAGCATTGAAGGAACTGGTTACTACAGAAATAACTTCAATCAAGCAAGAAATGGAAGGAGTTAAGAAGGATGTTCAAGCAAATGCAACCAAGACTACAGAGACAGAGGAGAAGATACAAAAAATAGAAGAGAAACAAGATTCTTTGACTCAACAAATTACAAGATCAGAGACAATGATGGAGTTCAGAAGGATGCAGACTCATCTGAGATTCAGAGGCATTAAGGAAACAGAGAATGAGAATTTAAAAGAAAAAATGATGGAAGTGATAACGGCTTTTCTGGGCGAGGAGGAAGGGTCAATGGACTCAGACTTTGATTTGATTTATAGAGTGAACTCCAGAATTGCAGAAAAGAAGAATTTACCAAGGGATGTAATTGTACAATTTGTAACAAGATCAATAACAGAGGAGATATTCAAGAAGCAATTCAACGTCCCTTTTGTAATAGAGGGAAACAAAATTATGGTGATGAGAGAACTCCCAAGAACAATACTGCAAGACAGGAAAAGGTATAAATCCTTGGCTGACAAACTCAGAGCTTTGAGCATCAGATATAGATGGGAGATTCCACAAGGTTTATCCTTTACGTATCAAGGTGGGAGGATTCAGATCAGATCGATGATGGACTTTTATAAATTTAAGGCGGACAATGCGGACGTCTTTGGAGAACTTTAAAATAAAACGCATAATGGAGTACAAATTGTTGTCATGGAATGTTAATGGATTAAATTCACCAAACAAGAGGAAAAGAATCAATCATTGGATACAGAAACAGAAATGCAACGTGATATGCTTGCAAGAAACACATATTAGAAAACAGGATATAAAATATTTAAAGAATGCTTTATTTGGAATTGAATTTTGTTCTGCGGCCTCAAACAAGAAAAAAGGAGTTGTGACATATGTGAAGAAGGAGTTACAACCTACAGAAATTTTTAAGGACATAGATGGCAGATACGTGGGTGTGGAATTAATGATTCAGCAGAAAAAAACATTGTTGATCAACGTGTACGCACCCAATGGAGCAAAGGAAAAATTTTTTAAGGATATAACTGACCAATTACAACAATTGACTTATGAGCAAGTTATTATGGCCGGAGACTTTAATGGGACAATAGATCGTCTAGACAGAAAACCACAAAAGGACAACGAATTCAGCGGAAAACTGCCAAAGAATTTTTTTGAATTAGTTAAGCAAGAAAAATTAGAAGATGTTTGGAGGAAATGGAACCCGATGCAGAAAGACTTTACTTTTTATTCCAATAGACATTGCTCTTTTTCCAGAATTGATATGATTTGGATGTCTGAAGAATTATCAATGAAAACACATAAGACTGAAATTTTGCCAAGATGTAATTCAGATCACAATCCGGTGGTATGGAGTTCCACAGAAAGGAAAAAACCCTTTCTGTGGAGGATTAATGAAGACTTGTTGGATAAGAAAACAGTAATTGAGATGTTAAAGGAAGAAACGAAACAATTCTTTCAACAAAATTTAAATAAAGAAACACCGATACAGATTGTATGGGATGCTTATAAAGCGGTGATGAGAGGAATTCTCATCTCGCAAAACGTGAAGCAAAAAAAGGAAAAACTTCAAAAACAAACAGAAGTGTTAGAAAAAATTGCTCAGAAAGAAAAGGAATTAAAAAAGAAGCCTGGAAAAAAGCAAATTATTAAAGAATTAAAGTTGCTGAAGGAACAACTGAATGAGACTTGGAATCAGGAAATGTATTGGAATTTAAAGAAGTTACAACAGAAATCTTTTGAAGGGGCGAACAAACCGGGAAAATACTTAGCTTGGCAACTTAAGGCTAGAAGAGAGAGAAGAATGATAACCAAAATAATAGAAGATGGAAAAGAGTTCGTTGATCCTAATGGAATAAAGAGATGTTTCTTCAAGTATTATGCTAAACTATTCCAAACAACTAGAGTTGATCTTGAGAAGATTAAAACATATTTAAAGGAGATTCCACTACCAAAAATAAGTAAGGAATACAAAGATTTATTAAATGGTCCAATTCAAAAAGAAGAAGTGATGAAGGCAATAGAAGAGACAAAGTTGGGGAAGGCGCCTGGGCCGGACGGATTTACAGCGAAATTCTACAAAAAGATGAAAGAAGAAATTTCCCCGGTCCTGGAAGCTTTAACCAACGAAATAAGAGAAAACAAAAAGGTGCCGGACTCATGGAAAGAAGCAATTATTTCTTTGATTCCAAAGGAAGGACAAGATTCAACAAATGTAAAGAACTACAGGCCAATATCTCTTTTGAACAACGATTATAAAATCTTTGCAAAAATTATTGCAGAAAGGGTGAAAAACTATTTACAAACGGTAATTTCTGAAGATCAAGCGGGCTTTTTACCCAAAAGGCAGATTAGAGACAATGTAAGAATAGTAATGGACGCAATTGAATATTATGAAAAGCACCCAGAAAAAGAAGTAGCTTTTCTGTTTGTTGATGCAGAAAAAGCTTTTGACAATCTTAATTGGAATTTTATGCACCAGATGATGGAAAAGATTGAAGCGGGACAACATTTTAGAAATTGTATTGAAGCTATCTATTCTGAACAAAGAGCTAAAATAAATGTGAATAAAGAACTGACAGATAACTTCAAAGTACAGAAAGGAACAAGGCAAGGTTGTCCGTTATCACCGTTATTATTTATCTGGGTATTGGAAATACTTTTACAAAAAATACAGTACGATCAAGAAATAAAGGGCTTGACACATAAAGGACACCAATACAAATATCGAGCATTTGCAGACGATGTAATGTTTATGGTGGAAAACCCAACAGAAAAATTGACATTGCTTTTTCAAAAAATAAAGGAGTTTGGAGAATTGGCCGGCTTTTACGTAAATAAGAATAAAACAAAACTTATATGTAAAAACATGATCAAACAAAAACAAGTGGAACTACAAGAACTGGTACAATGTGAAGTAGTTAAAAAAACAAAATACCTTGGAATTGAATTAACGGCAAAAAATATAGACCTATATAAGAATAATTATGAGAAATTATGGACTAAGCTGACTCAAGATTTTAAGAAATGGGATAAAATGAACTTATCACTGATGGGAAGAATATCAGTTATAAAAATGAATGTCCTACCACGTTTGATGTTCCTGTTCCAAACAATACCAATTCTGCATAAAACGGATTTGTTGGCCAAGTGGCAACAAGAGTTGTCAAAATTTGTTTGGGCAGGCAAGAAACCAAGGATCAAAATGAAAATACTTTGTGATGCCAAAGAAAGAGGAGGTCTACAAATGCCAAATCTTAGACTATATTATGAAGCGGTTTGTCTAACATGGATGGATCAATGGGTGAAGCTTGAAAATGACAGATTGTTGGGGTTGGAAGGGCATGATTGTAGATTTGGCTGGCATGCATATTTATGGTATGACAAGATAAAAATGGACAGTTTTTTTAAACTTCACTTGGTGAGAAAAGCTTTGTATATGGTATGGACAAGATATAAGAAGTACCAGAGTGACTTAAGACCATTGTGGATTGTACCAGTAGAAGTGTTGATATCTTACTCAAGACAGCGAGGTAGAGACTGGTTGCCATATAGAGATTTAATTAAAAAAGAGGGAACAGAGTGGGTAATGAAAAAGCAGAATGAAATTGAATATGAATATGAGTGGTTGAAATATATGCAGATTTATGATCTTTTTAGATCTGACAAAAAAAACTATGGTTTTAGAGAGGAAAAAAATGAAATTGAAAAGGTATGGGAGAGTGGAGGAGGAAAAAATATTTCTAAAATGTATAAGGTGTTGTTAAAATGGTATACTGAAGATGAAACTGTTAAAGAACAAATGTTAAAATGGTGAATAACAAAGAAGATGATGAGTTTTTTGGAGAATGGAATGACTTTAAAATTTATCTGGAAAAGAACTGGGATGTGAAACAAAACTTAATATGTTTAGATCAATATTAAGTCAAATGATGTTATCTTTAGATTGTAATGATGAGAAACTGATATTGTTGATGATATGAAGTAATTTGGAGCAGGGGTGGAAGCATAAAAAAAAAAAAAAAAAAAAAGGAAAGCACACAATCTAATAGGATTTACTGACAGGAGTAAACACAGGATTGGGTTATCAGTTTTTCTTCCATAGTGTATATTTTCATAAATATGCTTCAGCATTACCACACTTGTAGGCAAAAGTCAGTGTTGCCTTCAGTGGGCTTGAATTATAGTTAGATCTTTGTTTTGATTGCTTCCTTGTAATACTTGTCACATGATTACTTGAGTGTAGTATAATGTACATTTCTAAGAACTGTAGTGCACATTTTAAGGTAAGGCATTTCTACTTAAAGTGATGAGGGCTTTGTGATCTACCTTTAATTGTTCCAAACGAAGTTTATGAGCTGTAGATAAAACTGACGGACAGTTTATGCTGAGAGGTTTAGTGGAAGAAAAACATTGAAGCTTATAGAAAACTCCAGTATAGTATATATGTGCTTTTAACAATTTGTGGAATCAGGATTTGATGTAAATTGTAGGAGTAAAGCAGGGCACTCACCAAAGCAGTATTGAAGAAGAGCATAAAAACCTGATTAAGTTATTCCTTGATATGAAGTGGAGCTTTGGACCATTTGGAAAGTATAATCAGGCCGGGGAAGGCACGGGGAGGCATTTAAATGCCTCCCCGATCCTTCCAGGCCCCCCCCCCGGCTTGCCCACCTTGGAGTTGCCGGGGGGGTGTCGCTCTCCAGGCCTTCCCTCTGTAGCCACGCACGCAGAGGTTTTGGCTGTAGTGGGCATGGCCAACTCTGAAGCCAGCCGGAACACCATTCCTGTGCTTTTCTGCCCCAAAATAGCCCTGGTTATTGAAATCTCTGAGTAAATTTGGTTGATCCTAGAAATGTTTAATCCAAATGTCTAGGGATGCGACTGTGACATCAGCAACAAGTAGGTGGAGAACAAGGTCCACTTAAAAAGTTGCTGCTGCTTTCCCACCCTTGCTTTACTGCACAAAATCACAGATGTGACTGCAGTTTTGAAAGCTCCTCAAGGTCTGGAAAGAAACTCTTAAAAGGGTAGGATGAAATGGTGCATGACAGCAAGCTGCCCTGTCCTATTCTGAAAGGGGAGTTTAACTCCACCCTTTCTCTGTAGTAGCTGTGGGCCAAGTGTTCAGGTGGATGCTCCGCTCACATTATCCCATTTGAGCTAGAGAAAAAAAAAAACAAGAGTCAGAGAAGTTGTCTATGGATGTTCCTGTTTACTCCCTCTCTCTCTCTCTCTCTCTTCCTGCTGCTCATGCAAGGAAAAATCACCATGTGGAAGCATCAGAAGATATTATTCCAGCGTTACAATTCATTGTAGAGGTAGACATGCTTAATATTTATTAATTTCAGTGTCCAGTTCTATATAGGGTGCAGCTACGGACAGTGAGCACAGTAGTAGCTCATATACATGTTGCTTAGCTATTGGTGGATGCTTGTCATGTGACATAGTATGCTGCCTTTTTTCATTCTGTATGTTAAGATTTTGATGTATCCATTTGGTTGTGGTGTTGTTTTGCAATCAAGTCACAGCAGACTCATGGTGACCCTGTAAGGTTTTCAAGGCAAGAGATGTTCAGAGGTGGCTTGCCATTGCCTGGCTCCCTGTCATGACCCTGGTTTTCCTTGGCAGTCCTCCATCCAAATACTGCCCAGGGTCGACCCTGTTTAGCTTCTGACAGGTTCAGGGTAGCCTGGGCTGGTAGTTCTTACTAAATAGATTATGTGAGAGCAAGTTGCATTGTAGCACATTATAATTTTCTTGCTAAATGAATGATATGAGAGCAAGTTGCATTATAGTGCATTATAATTCTGATTCAAACTATGCTGGAGGAAAGATTCTTACACATCTGTATACTTTTACATTATCTGGAGCAGCTGTTGGTTTGGTCTGCATGATTTCACCAGCTTTGGGCAAATTGCCGCTTGTTCCTCCTCATCTTGACATCTGTGTTTTGTTAGTTCTTGTAATGAATTACAATAACATTTCTGGGGAGCAGGGCTTGCTTATGTACAAGTCAGTTGATTAGAACTGAGGACCATAGAGTAACATAATATATGCAAACATGCACAATTGGTTTTTACAAATCATGTCATCAACATAATTTGCACAGGGTGTGACCCCCTGTTAGACACTGATGTATGTACAACTAAAGTGACAGAACTTGAGTGTTTGGGATCATCAGTTAAAAAAATTTGGCACTTAACAGAGATAAGTGATGAAAATATGGTGTTCAAAATATGTGTGATTCTAAGGAGGCTAAGTATCATATTTAAACATTTACAAGCTCCAAATATTCTTGATTTACCTAGCAACAAGGAAGCTTTTTTTCTGAAATGGAAGCCATGGATTTGCAATTGAACGTGAAGATTGCACAGATACTGGGGGTGGTTTACAGTCTGCTGCTCATAAGTTTGCTATTGTTTATTTGAAGGTCACTGAAATAGTAGGGGCAAGCTGCCATTCTGGAATAAACCTCTTAAATTATAAGCCTTGAGTGTGTGTGATTCTTCTGTCATCCTTTCTGGAATTTTAAGACTAATGTGTTTCAGTATACATAAGCAATTTCCCTACTCATATGTTACACACATATTTACAGGAATGTGAAAATGCAGGCATAGCTAGCATGACAAGATAGACCTCTGATATAGTTTCACATTTTCTTCTTGTCAGCATAAATTGATTTAAAAAAATGAATATTAAAATTAAAAGTTTGAAATGAGATTTTTTTTACTGCATTGGCTAAATTAATCGGTTGTAACTGGATTTATCATTTTTTAAAAACTTTGTATTTACTGAAAAGACACAACATACTTTTGTATCGGTGGCTTATCAACTGGTATAAACAGTTATGTGTTATCCAAATAGCAAAATATTAAAACAATGACGTAGATGAATATTGGACATGAAGGTGATGCACACCCTGGCTTACACTTGAGCACCCTTTTTGCCCATCAGCATTTTCAACTATAATTATTTTACAGTAAGTCTCAGTGGTCAGTACATTATTTATTACAGGTAGAATATAGAATATATATATATATTCTACCTTTTCTTTGCCATACTGACAGATGTATAACAGAGAACTCAGGTAATCATGGCCTCTCACCACACTTACGCATTATACAAATATACATATATTTATCTAGATTCATATTGGACATTTTAGTATGGTTCCTCATTTGTAGATGATAAGAAAATCTTGACTATTGCTAGAATTAGGGATGTGATGTTTTCCTATTTCCCTAACGAAGGAAAAACAGTTTAAAAGTTTAATCTGTAAACATTTCACCATATCACTTGAATTAATTTTACAGAATGAATTGAAACTAGCAAAGAAGCTTTTTATGTTCTCTTGGCATTAATATACATTTTATTTAATTCAGCAAGGCAGTTGTGAGCTTACTTTCTTTTCTCACTGAAAGTTATCCTTACCCCCTCAAATTCCAGGGGAAAAAAATAACACAGTTGGCTTTGTGAGCCTTGCATTGTGTTAATTAGTAGTCTTTGGACTGCTGAGTGGGAGAGAGCATAGGGGAAACAATTCACTGTGTGGAGAACAAAAGTTGACTATGCCCACACCTTCAGGTTCAAGTAGTGTTAAATGCCCTAATCCAGTGAAATCTCCTACACTATGTATATTATTTGCCTTCATTGTGACACATGTAGTGTTTTCCTGGTCAACATTAATGCTATGTGATAGAGGTCAAATTCTCCTGCCTTCCCACCCCCCTCCCCTTTTAGTATTTGCATACCTTTCTAGCTTATCAGTGTAGCACAGAGATGATGTGACTATGCAGAAGTTTAAACAACTAATGCAGGAGATACTTCAGGACATACTGTATTAATGAATTTGAAAATCTTTTTTTTTGGCCAGTATCAAAGAAGCTCCAATTGGTACAGAATGCTGTAGCTCAGTTACTATTGGGAGGTAGGCAGAGTATGCATATTACACCTGTTCTGAAGTCACTCTGTTGGTTGCCAGTTAATTTCTGGGTTCAGTTCAAGGTATTTATAGGTGAGAATTGACAAAGCCCGTCATAACTTTGGACCCTTCTGATGCATTCCACTGTGACAGCTGTGTTAATCTGAGCAAAGTTTCTTGATGGTCCCACCCTGTAAATGGGTAAGATACCTAACTAAGGTTGCCAGGTTACTTACTATGGCAGGAGACCTTCCACTGGTAATCCATGATGCACCTCTGCTGGCTGGCAAGAGAAAAAGTACTTTAAAAAATCACCAACGACAGAAACAGCATCTTGTCACTTCTGGGGAAAACATAGAAGTGATGTCATGCTTCTCTAGGAAAAGCTGGAAAGTCTGTGGGAAAAGCATAATTTCTAGCAATTCTAGCATTATTTCTGGGTTTTTCCCTTAAAGTGATCCATCGCCGTTGCACTTGTACAACCCCATATACTTGTTCTGCTCCAATTTCTGCTAGATGCTTACAGGCTACTTTTTCACTAGCGTCCTGTACCCAAACATTTTCTGTTATGGCTCCTACTTTGTGGAATGGCCAGTCTGAGGTCAGGAAGGCTCCCACACTTCTTTCATTCTGCAGAGTGTTCAATACAGAATTGTTCAGGAGGGACTAGGGCTGTACTTTATAGGACCTAGATGGAGGGAGAGTGGTTGTGGGGTATCAGACCTTTCTGACAATCACCAGCAGGCCCATAGCCAGGATTCTGTGGCTTGTGGGGCATTTTTTTTTCTGGTGGGGCTGAAGTTCACTCTCTCTGAGTCTTCTCAAGCTGTTTATTCTACATAGGTGTTCTTATGCTAGCAATCACCCTTAGCCTATTAACCATTTAGCCAAAAGAAAGCTGTTACCAGGATAGTTCTCTAAATTGCAAGCGGTCAACCACTTTAGATGACAGTTCTTAGCTGTCACTTTTGCCAGCCTAAGGAACAATTCTGTTAATAAGCTGGCAGGTGGGAGAGATTTTTATTTTTGGCCCAGAATATCCCAGTCTTAAGAAGACCACAATTCTTGGAAGAGATGGAGAAGATGGTAAAGAAATTTATATGGAATGCAAAAAGGCCTAGAATTAAGTCAAAATCATTACAAGATAGGAAAGATAGAGGAGGCTTTGCACTTCCAAACTGGAATTTATACTACCAAGCAGCATGCCTAGGCTGGATCAGAGAATGGATCAAGCTGGAAGATCATAGATGCCATATAACAAAAAATATATAATATCGTACATAACTACAGCAGTGAGAATACTATGGGCTAAATATTGGAAATTGGATACTGTACCCAGAACAGATGAAGTAATAGATAAACTGTTAGAAGTGGCTGAAATAGATAAATTGAACATGATATTGCAAGGGAAAAATGAAGATAAATTCATGGAAAGATGGGTAGGACTATATAATTGGATAGAGAAAGATGTTGGACTCTGAATATATATGAATATATGTATAAAAAAGCAATTGTAATTATATGGAAAATAAAAATAATTAAAAAAAACAAGCTAGGGATCATAGAGGTCACCTAATCCAACCCCCTTGGCTCAGTGTAAGAATTAGTCTACTACAGCACCCCAGTCTGCTTAAAGGAACACATGCCTTTTAAAAACGGTTTAAAATGATTGAAAAAAGCATTTACAGGAGAAATTCTTGTGGGGCTGTGCCTTTAAGAAAGGGGACAGAGCCCCCAAAAGCCCCACCGTAGCTACGGGCCTGCTCACCAGGTATATTGTTATCCAGAGCACCAATTTTGAGTGTATGTACCCGATGCTGGGAACTCGGGTCAAGATTCTGCTGGTTTATTTATTGTCTACCCAGCTGTCTCTCTGTCTGAGCTGACTGAACAACATTTGAGTCCAGTGACATCTTTAAGGCCAACAAAGTTTAATTCTGGCTATAAGCTTCCGTGTACATGCATACTTCTTCAGATATATCGAAAAAGTTTTCCTCAAGCATTACAGGAGAAATTCTTGTGGGGCTGTGCCTTTAAGAAAGGGGACAGAGCCCCCAAAAGCCCCACCGTAGCTACGGGCCTGCTCACCAGGTATATTGTTATCCAGAGCACCAATTTTGAGTGTATGTACCCGATGCTGGGAACTCGGGTCAAGATTCTGCTGGTTTATTTATTGTCTACCCAGCTGTCTCTCTGTCTGAGCTGATTGAACAACATTTGAGTCCAGTGGCACCTTTAAGCCCAACAAAGTTTGATTCTGGCTATAAGCTTCCGTGTACATGCATACTTCTTCAGATATATCGAAAAAGTTTTCCTCAAGCATCCTTACATATAGGTAGAGAGAGGGTGGGGCATGCTTAAGTCACTCAGTTCTCACTTATACCTAGAATTAAGCTTTGTTGGTCTTAAAGGTGCCAGTGGACTCAAACTTAATTCTCACATCTGTTGTTAACTCTTTTATTATCTGTATGCTAATTTGCTGCTATTCACAGACCTTACCAACTGCGTTATTCCAATCATGGCTGTACTTATGTATAGGGCTGCCAAGTCCCCCCGGGGGGCGGATTTCCCCCCGCTTTGGAGGCCCGATTGACGCCGGGCATGCTGGGGGTGGGGCCACATCCATCTGAGGGGAAAACTCTATGTTTCCGCCTCAGATTGCTGTGCCCCCGCCCCCAGAGTGCCTGGCGTCATCACGTCACCTCTGGCTGACGTGCACGCTGGGCCCACGCGTGTGAAGCGCTCAAGATGCCGTCCGGGAGGGCCCCCCCCGCGGAAGAAAAAGAGCTTGGCAACCCTACTTATGTATCTTGAATTCACAGACCTTACCAACTGCGTTATTCCGATCATGGCTGTACTTATGTATCTTGACTCTAATTAGCCCTTCCTGGTAACTAACCCCACCCCCTCTACCTATAAGTAAGGCTTCAAGAAAACTGATTCAGTGTATCTGAAGAAGTGTGCATGCACATGAAAGCTTATATTCAGAATTAAATTAGCAACCTTTTAGGGATTTCAATATTTTTTCCCCTGTAAATAAATTGCTGGGAGGATCCAACACTTTTCTCCCAGCTAACATCATTTGCTAGGGCAGGGGTCGCCAAACTTGCTTAATGTAAGAGCCACATAGAATAAACATCTGAGAGCCGCAAGACCTGAACAAATACTATACAAAAGTTTTTATTGAGAAATATGCAAATTTGCTTTTTATTAACATTAAATGAGACTGCCAAAAATAAAAACAAAAGGGGTAAGAATAGATATTGATAATATTAATTTTTCCAATGATATTTTTTGTTTGCTAATGATATTTATTTGTCTAAGAGAGAGAGAGAGAAAGAGAGAGGTGGAAAGAAAATGAGAAAGAGAAACAAAAAAAGCAAATAGATGGGGAGGGGGAAGAAAGGAAGGGAGAAAGAGAGAAAAAGAAAGAAAGGCAAAAGAAAGTGAACAGATGGGGGAAGGAGGAAGGAAGGGGAAAGAGAGAGAAAAACAAAGCAGATGGGGAGGGAGAGGGAAGGAAGGTGAAAAGTGAAAAAAGAGGTGGAAATAAAGCGAATAGATGAGGGAGGAAGGAAGGGGAAAAGAGAGAGAAAGAGAGAGAGAGGTGGAAAGAAAGGTACTTTAAATGTGTTCTCCAGCCCCAGCCCCCAAACCAGCCGGCTTGGCTTGGAAAAGGGATTTAAAGAGACAAATGCCTTCTCTATTCCGGTGAGCAGGGCCATGGGGCTTGGAGAACACCTTCAACTTTAGATGGGGAGGGAAGGTAGAGAGAGAGAGAGAGAGTGAGAAAGAAAGTGGAAAGAAAGCAAACAGATGGGAGGGGGACAGAGAGGTGGAAAGAAAGCAGCTCTAACTTTAAATGTGTCCTCTAAGCCTCCCCTCCCCAGCCAGCTGGCTTGGCTTGGATAAGGGTTTTAGAGAGACAAATACTTTCTCCAAGTGGGCTGGCGGGGGGGGCCCTTTGAGAACACATTGAAAGTTGCTTTCTCTCTCTGTTTTCCCCCACCTCAAGCCTACCCAGGGAGGGGAGCACTGGCTAGGGAAGGGAAGACCAACCGGAGAGGCATGCCTCCCCTTTGCTTCCCCAGCTGCCTTGCTGGGAGCTGCATAATATGTCTGAAAGAGCCACATGTGTCTCCCGAGCCACAGTTTGGCCACCCCTGCTTTAGACTAACACGGCTTGAGCTAATTGAGGAAGGCTCAGTGTTGAGAACCCCTAGAATTGTTGTCTTTGGGGACTTCAGTACCCATGCTGAGGCTGCCCTGACTGGAGCACCTCAGGACTTCATGGCTGCCATGGCAACCATGGAGATGTCCCAGAACATTCTAGTCCTACATTTATAGTGGGGCATATACCTGATGTGTAACTTGCTAATGGATGAATTTTCCATGCCACTCTTGTCATGGACTGGTGAAGTTTAGACTCAGACACTCAGGATCTCTGCAGATTTAGGGTGGTCTGCCCCAGGAGGTTTATCAATCTGGATGTTTTCCAGTCACCACCTCTCACAGCCCTGGTTGATCTGTGGAATATGCAGATGACCCAGGCAGTGGACATGATTTCTCCAAAGCGCCCTCTAACTGTTCAGCAGAGCCAGGAATGCTTTTTGATTTACTGAGGAGCTTGGAGTGCTGAAGCAGTTGGGCAAATGGTTGGAGCATAAGTGGAGGGGGAAAAACCCTTCAAGTGTATGTGACTGAGCACAGGTGAGAACATATTATCATGGCTACTCTGTGGTGGCGGTGGCAGCAAAATGAGGTAATTTTTTTTTGCCATCATTGTGCCCATGCAACGTCATCCAGCAGAACCTTTCCAGGCTGTAAAGGGACTCTTATCCCAGGCTCCTGAAAATGTAGATCCTGAAAACGTAGGAGGCCCACTGTGATGCTTTTGCAATGCATCTTATGGGGGAGATTGCTCTCATCTGTGACTTAGATGGCACAGTTTGTGTAGTTCAGTCTCAGAATGCAGTCTGGTCTTAGTTATATGGCTGACCCCTGCTTCCGGCCGCCCCACTTCCGGCCCTCATTCAGCCAGGAGGAGGCAGGAGAAGAGGGAGGGTAAGTTGCTTCCTCCCTGCCTCTCCCCACCCCTGCCTGCCTGGGGCCAGGGAGGGCCTTTGTGGGGCTTCCTTGCACTCCCGCTGGCCTTGCAGGTCCACCGCCGGGCCCCTCATGGGGCTCGGCAGTGGAGCTGCAAGGCCGGCGGCGGCGGCCGGGACCGTTGGGAGCGGGGGGTGTGGCCTTATGACACACGTCCGGTGATGTCAGGGGGTGTGACCTTATGACACACTTCCGGTGATGTCAGGGTGTGGCATATGCTAATGAGTTATGCTAATGAGTTCCCCTAGCTCTTTTTCTACGAAACGACCCCTGGTTATAGTGTTAGGCATTTCTCAGCAATGGATGTTATTTCTTAATGCCTTGGTAAGCGGAATTTCCCTTGAGGTAATGTGGTTATATATGGTACTGGCAACTGGCAGGAGATGGGGGAGGTGA
Organism: Gekko japonicus; assembly: GCF_001447785.1. Classification (NCBI taxonomy): domain Eukaryota; kingdom Metazoa; phylum Chordata; class Lepidosauria; order Squamata; family Gekkonidae; genus Gekko; species Gekko japonicus. Next base: position 227,702 of record NW_015173125.1, on the reverse strand, counting down.
GGACTTAATTACATCGCTTTTGGTGTGACCCAGAAGTGATGTCATTGCTGTAGCATTCAGCCCAAACTCTAGAGATTTGGGTGAATACTAGAGCATCCCCCAGCACTATGATGTCATTTATGGGTTGGCTGGAGGGGATGCCATCACACTGGGGACATTAATCAAGTCCTGCCATTTCCCCACAGAATTTTCTCCTGATGCCCAGCTGAGTGGCACTGGGTAATGAGAACAGGGGGTGAGAGGTCTCCCACTACCAGTGGAAAGCTGTCAAACTACTTCCCCCTTTGGACCCTGTGATTGGTTAACCAGGGATTTGGAGGGAAAACTTGCACTAGTAGAGGAGTAGGGGGTGGTGCCTGGGAAGAAGGAATAAAAGGCCTTCCCCAAAGTGGGAGGTTGTTCACTCCTAGGGAGCAGAGCTGAGAAGAGGCTGCTGCAGATGGAGGGATCTCTTGTCCAGAAAGGGGCTTGAAGCCAGTCACCAAGAGACATCTAGGGGCAGTCTAGATAGACATGCAAGGGTTATTTTATTTGTTTGCTTACCTACGTTTACTGTTCTAATTATTCTACCAATTATTTGAAAACCCGTTGTTGCTAGACCTTTATAATAAAATCATTTATTATTCTGGGTTCTCATGCCTCATTTGGTCACATATAAAGTATACCGTACTCTGAAAGAGTAGACATAAGGGGTAGGGTGGGTGCTCTGGGCCTTCCTGAGGAGACCTGTACCAGAATAGTGGCAGCCTGTGGAGAGCCTCCATAGTCATTGCCGGCTACAATCCCTCTTGTCCATTTTGTACTTCTGCCCTTCTTCTAGCTCTGCAACATTATTTTTTGAAGTATGGCAGCTAGCACGAATACTGGATGGGGGGGATACACTTTTGTGTAGCAGTGTGTGTCCCTCGCTGGCAGTGTTCAAGTGACTGATGAAGACTTGTCAGGGATGCTTTAGGGTAATCCTGCATTTATCGGGGTCAGACTAGATGGCCTGTATAGCACTTTCCAACTCTGTGATTCTGTGAATTATACTTAAAGAGTCGGTGAGCCTTCTTAATTTTTGTTGTGAAACCGATTAAGTAGCTTCTGCTAGCCACACATTGCTGCTGGTTTTCTTAGTAATTAACTGCGCAATCATATGTATACTTACATGGGTGTAAGACCCATTGTAAATATGCATCAAATTGCCATTTATACCAAACAGCTGAGTAGCTGTTTTTCATGAAGAGTGTAAAGCAGAGGTAAAACCTTGCTTTCTGCTCTTCATGAGCCACCACAAACTGCGTCAAAATTTGTGGAAGTTTGTGGTGGTTCTTCAGTTCGCAAACATAGCTTTGCAAACCACAAACTGTCCAGAATTCATGACAAACTTTAGTTCGTCAACTGATTTGTGCCCATCCGTACTTAATATGTCTTAGTAATTTCATATGACTGGAATACTGAATGAGTGAAAGTGAACCTGTCATACCTCCAAGTAAGTCAGGAAGTAGCTCCAAAAATGATAAACAATTCAATGAAACACAGATTTCTCACATTGTATCACAGAAATTCAGCATGGTCGCCAGTTGTGTCCTAGCTTAAATCAGTTACATAGGTTTTCAGCTCTGTCTTTTTAAATATGCAAGTAAGTTAGGGTGCTTCATTTTTGCTATGGTTACATTAATAACACTACTTTACAGAATGAAATTACACTGATAGTAACAATAAAAAAAGTAATAACAGTGCTGTCAATCTGTGTTTAACAGTTTGTGTTACTTTGTTTCGGGCTCAGTTCAGCTATATTTAAGCATACCTCAGACCCTTCGATTTTATTTTTGCAAACGGTTAAATACGTACTTGATGGAAAATAAAAGTGCTTAACTTTACATTAATTATGCTTCCTTTTTTTGCTTTGGTCATATGGGTTATTGATACTCAAGGCCTTTGTCTCAACAAATGAGATGCAAATTATATGCTTATGCCACATTTGCTGCTGACCAATTCTCCAGCACACCTCTGCTGAAATGAATAGGAGATGTGCACTGGAATGCCCTTGTGTGACTAACCATTGATTTCAGTTGAACCTGAGTAGTGGAATTTTTAGTGGATTGTGCCCTTTCTTGTACAATGGAGCTGTAAAGAAAGGGTTAATTTCCCTGTGAAATTATTTGATGCTGTACTTAGTTGCAGTTTGTTCATTCAAATCGGGGCCTGTGGACACTTGTATAGGAGCGCAGGGCACAGTAGAGTGATAATGGACACATTCACATGTAAAAACAAACACACTTCGTTTAAAGAGAAGGAAAGGGAGTGAGTGTGTGTCCTCATCCCAGGGGCTTCTTGTGTGAAATAAAGGCATTGTAGATTGGGATGAGGGCACAGATAATCTTTTACCAGTTCTTGGCTAAACCTTTGAACAGTCCTTAGCTAAATAAGTGTCAGTATGCAACACTAGTGACAGATGGATTTAAAAAAAGAAACATGCTCAGCATGCCTGTGAGTGAGCAGTACTAATTGTTGTGATTAGCTGTGTAGGAAGCAACTTGATCTTGAAACACTGCCTATAGCTGAAAGGAAAGAGTACCTTCTGAATTCAGTACACAAATGCCATAACTGAAGTAAACACAGAGAGGTCTCATTTCTCAGTGAAAGTCACTGGTGGTGGTGGTGTAGGAAGCTCTGTCAGGTTCCCCTTTCTCATCCTTAGATACCTGTCATATCCTCCATTCTTTGATTTACAATCCTAACAGCTCCCTTTTAAAAACATGTTCTTACCTTTTCAAAGTTTGCTTGTAATTCGAAGGCTATCATAGCCTTATGTAAGTGACAATGAAGTATGTATTCTCACTTGAGATATAGGATCAGCTAATTTTATTATTTTGCAAGATATAAACACTTAGTACTGTTTTGTTTCCTATATGACTCATGGATTACAGGAACTGATTTGTGGTGGCTTGGGCTAAATGTTGCCTGCAGGGTACATGGTAAATAGCACTAACAGAAGGAGTTTTTAGCAGGCTACAGTACTTCGAGGCCCGAAATTCTATATTTCCTTTTTTGGTATTGTTGTTTCAGATATTCTTAGTTGTAAAGTAAAATAAACAACTGCTCATGTTCCTTATGGTGTTGAAAAAAGCAGCAAAAGTGAAGTGAATGAAAGAGACCTAAGCCTTTTGATATGTTAGATTACTTAAAAACTATAGTGGCAACCTTTTTGTTTCCCTTTGCTTTGTGTGATGCATGATTTAACATGTGAGAACTGGAAGGCGGCCAAGGTGACGTAAAGGAAAAAGAGTTTGCTATTGATATTGCTTCCCTTTTTAAAAGATACTTTCATACAGAGTAGGTACATTGCAATGAAATAAGTAGCAGGTACAAAATCGGAAAGGAAAAAAGTCAGCTTTAACAAGATTGGCACATGCAGGCTCAGATAACTGGAAGACATCAAATATGGAAACAAGTAGCTTTATACTGTAAAGTAACTTTTTAAAAATCAGTGACAATGGGACAGAGAGAGAGTTTGTTAAAAAGGCAGAGTTTTGATATGGAATGTCCTGCCTTCCCCATTCTAGGTCTTGTATTGTTGGGCAGACTTCTGGTTTGGGAAGTGTGGTACCTTCCACCCATTCTTATAGTAATGTTCTTCTCTTACCTGTAGTGTGCTTTTGTTGCACTATATATCAAAACTGATTCTCTATGTAGCATGATGTTAGAAACATGGGAAACTTGCAAAGCAACAAACCATGCAGGACTGCTGACATTTTAAGTTATGCCTATATAAGGTATTGATCCATTAAATTAAACCAAGCTCATATAACTTCTTCTGGATTACATCTATATTTTCCACAGTATTAGCCACCCCCACCTCCCTTCTCTCTCTATATCGGCAATCTTAAACCCAACTCTTCTTCCTAGGCCTTCAGTCCAGTGCTTGGGGGGAGGGGGGGATCATAGTATCCTTGAGTAGAAGATACTGGAAATAGACTATTGACTGTCACCCACTTTAATCAACTACTAAAGAAGGCAGAAAGGCTTTCATAAGGGTAAAAGTTTGAACCATGGGAGAGTTTTCCTGATAGCAATGAGGAAGAGAGCTGTAGTTTGGGTTCTTTATCTTGAAGGAGCTGAAGTCTTACTAATAATGCAGCTTCAGTTAAAAAAAATCTTGGCTAAAACTTGTACTTTTTTGGTGGTGATTGTATTTGCAGAACTCCAATTCCAACAGACAAAGAGTACCAACTGCAAGTACAACTGGATGTGAGAATTAGCGGTGGCATTACATTCTTATCCATATGTGTTTTTTATTCACTTGATCTAATGGTAATTAGGCTACCTTGACTAGGTAGGCATCTCTACCTATCCCAGGTATGCAGAAAAATTTGACTCTGTAAATTAAAGTGAAAAAATAACTTCAAAATAACATGATAAATGACTGAAAATCCTGTGGGGAGATGGTATATTGAAAACAGTTTGAAGAGGAAAAGGAGTGTAGAAAAGCAATGAAGATCGATTCAGGAGTTGGTCTGAAACAACAGAACAAAATTCGAGTTCAGTGGCACCTTTAAGACCAACAAAGTTTTATCCAAGGTATAAGTTTTTGTGTGCATGCATACTTCTTCAGATAGATTTCAAGTGGAAGTTACCAGTCCATACATACAGGTGAGCAGCAAATTAGCATACAACATAATGAAGATTTTTAACAGATGCAAGAACCAAACAGGAATAACAAGCTTAGTTTATATAGTCACCATTTGTTTTGATTTAATTCCCGGGGGAGGGGGAGACAGGGACGATGACACATAGTGAAGCAAATAAATATATTAAAATTGGAGATTGATGTGTAAATGTACCCTTCTTAATTGTGGAATGCACCCTTCTTAATTGTGGAATGCTAAGAGTAATGTGAAGAGTCGGACTAAACTGTGCGACTGAACAACAAAAGTAATTAACTGAGACCCTTTTGTTATGCTCCATTCATCTTCTCTCAAGTATGGAGGTAACTAACAGCATCCTTTTCTTTAAGGTGAGGTGATTGGTTGTGCAGTGTTATGTCTCCGCTAGACCAGAGAAATACATTCCAGTCTACCATTCCAAATTACATTACATTCTACTATTCATTGTATTACATTATAATCATTGTTCCAATCTACTATTCCAAATAAGAAATACAATTTAAAAAGCAATAACATAGAGGATGTATGGCCCTTCTTGGTGAGAATACAGATGTAAGGACTGAATGAGATTATCATATGTAGTGAGATAAGAAATCAATATCCCTGTTAAGTCCTGGGTTCTTTTTTGTTCTGAGTGTTGTAATAACTTGTAATTCAGCAATTTCCCTTTCCATTCTATTCAGTCTGTTCCTGAAGTTCCTTAAACTGCACTGCAGGAGAAGCTATCCCAGCCAGATCTGCGTGCGGTGGGGAGAGACCTTCCTGCGGCATAGAGATCCTGGGGCCAGCTTCTACTGCAGTGCGGTTTAAACTGTGCTGCAGGAGAAGCCATCCTAACCAGGTCTGCATGCTGCGGGGATTATTGGTATTTTTCTTCTCAGGTGTATTGGACCTGAAAAAACCAGGATTTCCAAACAATTTCTGATCCGAATACCATACTAGCATTGGGGGATCCAGGAATTTTTGGAAATACCATTTTTGGTTTGGTCCAATAGACCCAAACTGAAAAATATTGTAAAAAGCGCACACCCCTATGTTATTTAATTGTCACTACTGTATTATGGTGTCTACTGGTCATTAATATGTCTCATTATCAACCAGATGGGGGTTGTAAAATATGAATTCTTTAACATATTCAGTCTGAGTGCAGAAGCAGAAGCAGATACAATCTACTAATTAGGAGCCTTTGGTAAAAATAGATTTTATTTATTATACATAATGTTACCTTTCACTATCCTCAATATGTATTGCCTTGGTCAGATTTGTATGTATGAACATAATTATTTCAACATTATAGCCAATCCCCCACCCCCAAATTGCATGCGTTTATAACCGTGTAACTTTCATTACAGAATAATGAGCAGGAGTTATAATTATACTTTCATAATGAAAAGTTCTGCAAGGTAACAAGGTAAATGGGCTTTTCTTTAATTCTAATTTAATGATAGCTGATCCTGTAATTACAATTTACCTTTTTGATAATGGTAGCAGGTCTTGTTTGACAAGTCTTCTAAGCTTTGAGTAATTGCTAAGAGCTGTTTCAAGTACCACTTACCCGTGACTTGGAAATAATATTGTTTAATTTGTGTTAGTACTTATTTATCCAAAACAATGTAAATATGCTGAATATCTGTTGAGAAAATAAGATCAGGAGCTGGGCTATATGCTTTTTACAGTAATTGCATTGAATACAACAGATCAATAGGAACTGGAAGCTAAGGATTAATTACATATGGTTGATTGGCACGGTCCTTGTGGTGGTTTTGCCATAGGCTTTGGGCCCGAGTGTGTCTGGCTAGGGAATGTTGGGTGGAGGAGTGGAATGGTACGTTGTGGTATATTGGTATTAGTACTTTGGCTGTGACTGGGAGTTGGCCTTAGAGTGAACAGATCTACATCTTGGGTCAGTAGCTTTATCATTATTGAAAAAAAGAAAGGCACAATCAGAGTCTGTCCAGGGACCTTAATAAAGCCATGCAAAGACAGCACTTCCATCCCTGTCATGGAATTAGGGCTGGATTGAGCCTCAGTCCTCTGCTAAACCTCTGTTAAACCGCTAGTACACCTATGATACTTTAATTTCTATAGCAATTAGCCTCTGTAGTTGAATCTGTGGTTCTGTTTCCCAGGAGGCTTCAGGACTCTGCTAAGTGCTGTGGCCTTCAGGATAATATTGTACATGACTTTTGCCTTTTGGAATGTTCATACATTATCAAATTCTAAATAGATAAAGTATCTGAAGCTAGCTTCCTGGGACTCTCTGAGTCAATCTAGCTTAACCCAGTTTTCCTTGATGTTCCTGACCCCAAAGATAGAAAGAATGGACTGAGCTTTGCCGTCTATGTCACAGACGTATGTCAAATGCTTGTTATAGACTTGACTGACAGTTTTGTTGTTGTTGTTGTTCAGTCGCACAGTCGAGTCCGACTCTTCGCGACCCCATGGACCAGCTCCCGCCAGGCCCTCCTGTCTTCCGCTGTCCTCTGAAGTTTGCTCAATTTCATGTTCGTTGCATCGATGACACTGTCTAACCATCTCATCCTTTGCCGTCCACGTCTTCTTTGACCTTCAATTTTTCCCAGCATCAGGGTCTTCTCCAGTGAATGCTCCCTTCTCATTTGGTGGCCAAAGTATTTGAGCTTCAGCTTCATTATCTGGCCTTCCAGGGAACAGTTAGGGTTGATTTCTTTTAGGATTTAGTTTTGTTCCTGGTTGTTTTGGCCAACACCCACACTTATGGGTCTTGGCAGAGCAACTAAGGATATCCTTTATAGAACTTTAAGTGCACTATTTATGTATTGGGGTTGTGTTGAAATCTTCTATGTTGAATACTGAAACACTACAAAAGTATATTCTGATTTAAGAGTGTAATGGATTAAATTTTGTTTTGGTTTAGAACA
>NW_015173125.1:215392-219224 GCF_001447785.1 Gekko japonicus | reverse complement strand
CTGGAACAGTCTATGCGTCTATCGGATAAGATATCCTTCAAGAAATTACTGCTTGATGAAATACCAGCAGTCACTAGAGTGACAGCTAGGTTCTGTGCCCAGGTGATTAAACAGAAGAATAGTTTAAATATGAGCTTTGCTCTCTGATGTAGATTTGAGGAGCTAATATACTAATGATTATATGTACATTATTTTTTATTAATATATATTATTGCTGGATTATAACCTGGATGTACATTTTAGTAGTATATTTATGGCAGATTTGTATTTTATCCTTAGCGATGTGAAAAACTTTTTTAATCTGGTCTATGACTGTTATGTTCGGGTCTCCGCTCGCGCGGATTCCCTCCTCCACCGCGGGCGGGCGAGGCGCCCTCGGGAGCGACCCGAGGATGCGTCCGCCATTCGCGGGTGCCAGACCGGAAGCCCGCGATGTGAAAAACTTTTTTATCTGGTCTATGACTGTTATAATAAACTATGACTATGACTATTCACCATTCGAGGTGAGAAGGATGGATACAGGTAAGTGAAGCCATATGCTGACTCAGCTGAACTGTGTACTTCCAACACATCCTAGGAATGATATCTCTTTTTGTCTTCCTTTTGGGATAAAATACACAAGTGAAGATTTAAACCCCCCCCCCAAAATTTTTTTTTGGTGACATTGCTGGTATCCATTCAAGCATGCTTCCAAAGGTGGTACAGAACACAGGCTGCAGCAGAACAAAATTACACACAAATTGGGGGAAAATGTCTAGCTGTCATATTTGCTGTTAAAAATAACATCAGTATATCTACACTATGCAGTTAATGCTACAGACTGACAGCAAGCCATTTGAAGCAATATTTTCCAATCCATTAGGACAGGCACCTGTGCATATAGGGTGCATGCTATTCCAGGTGCAGAAAGATCACCTTACTCTCCAGTACCCTCCTGTAAAAGAAATACTTATTGTAGATGCATTGTCAGAAATGGCACTACTAGACACCTCAATCCCAGATGACAGCAGTACAGAAGAGAAAGTAGTCAATGGAGTGGGCCCTGTGGCCACAATTGATGTGGATCTCATGACATAATTGAAACAAGACAAGATCCTCACCTAAAGGCTGTACTTAAATTTATACAAGTGGACTGCCCACAAGATGCTGGTAGTCTCCACTGTATGGTCATGCTGGGTCATGAAAGATACTTCCCTAAAGAATGGTCTGATAATGATAGGTGACAACAGCATCATACCTCCCTCTATGAGAATGGAAACACTGTTACTTATATACACACATCATATCAGGATATCAAGGCAAGAGCAAGGCAGCTGATGTACTGACTGTAGATGACCTAGCACATAAAACAAATGATTAAAAAATGTATGGTGTGTCAGGAGCAGAGATCAAGTCATTCAAAGGAAACTGCTATTGCAATGTGTCATCCCAAACCATGGAATGAGATAGTGGTGACATTGTTAATTTGGCAGACACTCATATCTGTACTTAAAGGACTACCACTCAAAGATTCTTGAAATTCTGTGCATTTCAGATCAGTAAGCACACCTGCTATTGCCAAAATGAAGCTGTATTTGCCAGGCCTGGTATCCCCAGGAAGTCATGAGCAATCATGTCCTATTTGCTAGCAGAGAAAGTGTACATTTTGTTCTTGGAGAATAAAATTCACTCACACCAGTCCAGGGTGTTCCCAGTTGAATGGAATAGCTGAATGCATGATTCAGATGACCAAATTAATGTTTTGTAAAACATTATGCAAAATGTGAATATGTCCATCTATGATTGGCTGAAAATACTCCCCACTATAGTTACTGATGGAGTCCGTGTTGAGGACAACTCTCCAGTCCACTCATGCAATACAAACTCTGTAAGAAGGCATACAGATTTCCTAGGAGTATGCATCCCATGGCTTGCACCTGGTACTTTTGAATGAAGGCTTGTAATGGAAGTTGAACTTGAATTTGGTGCAAGAGGCAAAGAGAAACAATAAGTGTGTGTCTGTTTACTTGAGCTTATATGGTTCTTGAACCATTTGGAGTATGTCTGAAAAGTCTCCTAGCTTTTGGTGTTTGCTCTAGCATATGTCCTGCTGGGGGGCAATTTAGAAAGTAGGTAAAAGTGAGACTTGAGAGAGCCAAGTTCATAGAGGATGTTTGGAAACTATTTAAAACCATACTAATTGAAGCCCAGATAGAATGCACTCCCCAGCAAAGGAAAGGTACTGCCAAATCTAAAAGGATACTTGCATGGTTAATGACTCTTAAGTCAAGGAAGCCATAAAAGGCAAAAAAGTCTTTAAAAAAAAAAAAAGTTGAAGATTTGTCCCTAGTGAAATGAACGGAATCTGACAAAAGAAATGTAAGTTAATGGTTAGGTGAGTGAAATGTGAATTTGAGGATCAGGTTGCTAAAAGCATCAAAATGAATGATCAGAATGTCTTTGAATATATCCAGAGCAGGAAGGCAGTTGGGTGTTTGGATAACTAAGGGATAACCAAGGAATAAAAGGATAGCTATGGGAGGATGGGGAGATGGCAGAGAATCTAAATGAATTCCTTGTGTCATGTTCACTGTGAAAAATGGGGCATCAGAGCAACTATATTCAGGAATGAAGTGTGAAGAACTGAGTCAAATTGAGGTGATGTGAGATGAAGTTCTAGACCTGTTAGTGAAATTAAAACTAATAATTCTTCAGGTCCAGATAGCATAGAACTCAAATGTGAAGTTGTTGATTTATTAACCAGTGCGTGTAACTTTTTCACTGTAATCAGCTACTGTACCAGAGGAACTGGACTTTCAAAAGATTTTTGACAAGGTACCTAACCAAAGACTGCTGCGTAAGCAATCGGCTCAATGAAATGAAGCAGAGAGCAGGAAAAACTGGATAATTCTCTCAGTTTAGGGAAGTAAGTAGTAGAGTCCCAACAAGGATTGATATTAGGGCTTGCGCTATTTAATTTTTTTCATAAATGCTCTGGAACGGGGTGAGCAGTGTAGTGGACCAAATTGTGGATGATACAGAACTATTTGAGATGGTGAAAACCAAGGCCAACTGTGAAGAGCTCCAAGAGGATCGCCACAAATGGGTGGGTAGGCAACAATATGGCAAATGATGTTCATTGTAGGAAGTTTAAGGTGATATACATTGGAACAAAAAAAAAAATCCCCTCAGTCGTCGTTTCTCCAAGCTAAAGAGCCCTAAGCGCCTTAACCTTTCCTCATAGGGAAAGTGTTCCAACCCTTTTATCATTCGAGTTGCCCTTTTCTGCACTTTTCCCAAAGCTATAATATCCTTTTTAAGGTGTGGTGACCAGAACTGCACACAGTATTCCAAATGAGGTCTCACCATTGATTTATATAGGGGCATTATGATATTGGCTGATCTGTTTACAATACCCTTCCTAATAATCCCCAGCATAGCATTGGCCTTCTTTATTGCAGTCACACACTGTCTCAACATTTTCAGTGAGTTATCTTTCTGCACTTTTCCCAAAGCTATAATATCCTTTTTAAGGTGTGGTGACCAGAACTGCACACAGTATTCCAAATGAGGTCTCACCATTGATTTATATAGGGACATTATGATATTGGCTGATCTGTTTTCAATACCCTTCCTAATAATCCCCAGCATAGCATTGGCCTTCTTTACTGCAGTCACACACTGTCTCGACATTTTCAGTGAGTTATCTACTACGACTCCAGGATCTCTCTCTTGATCAGTCTCTGCCAGTTCAGACCCCATCAATGTGTATTTATATTTAGGATTTTTGGCTCCAATGTGCATCACCTTGCACTTGGCCACATTGAACCCCATTTGCCATGTTGACACCCAC
>NW_015173125.1:194552-212861 GCF_001447785.1 Gekko japonicus | reverse complement strand
CACACCCAAGACTTCTGTCTAATGGGCAGATAGTCATACATGTGACACTCCGTGCAAAACACTGGATAGCCCCCAACCCCCTGCTGGCATTCTGGCTTCGTAAGTCTTTTAAAATAAGTAGATATAATCCCCCTTTTAAAACCCTTTGTATTTATGTGGTTTTTCTTGTCGAAGTCAACTTAGCTTAGGGAAGACAAAGTGCCTAGAGCCTTGGCTTTCTGGCTCTTCTTGGGCTCCTTACAGAGCCCCTAGTCTAAGAGTCCCTAGGCTAAGAGCCACAGGCAAAGAGCCCTTTAGCTCGCCCTTCAGCTCGTGCCTCTGGGAAGGTGCTTTCTTAAATACTTAATTAAAGTCAATCACAGTCAAACAATGCCTCTTCTTCTCCCTCTCTCAAGCAGCCAGGACTTTTTCTGACCAAAGTGGTATTACGTTAATCAACTGAGTTACTGTTGAGTTACATTAGTTTAGTCATGGGAATGCCATTAAAACGGCAGAGCTCTGATAACAATGATTTTAACCCCTGGGGTTTCTCTAGACTGCAGCCACCAGTGTTTCCTCTAAGCTGAGTTAGTGGGAGCTAGCTACAGCTTTTTAGTCTCCAGCTCACAGATTTTTGTCTTAGCTCAGGAAGGATGGCTCAAGAGCAAACTGATTTATGCAGCAGCCAACTCGCTTGCTCACAACTTTAATGCCAGTAGCTCACAATGTAGAATTTTTGCTCACAAGGCTCCACATCTTAGAGGAAACATTGTCAGCCACCACCTTCCCCTACTACTCATCTGTCTGTGGGGCTAGCATAAGACCTCTTTCAGTGTTTGTACGTGTCAGAAAAGGGCTTACAAAATCATATAGCTCCCAGTGATTCATGCCACACCCCCTTCCCACCAAAATGTACTCCCAAATGCTCCAAGTGACTGGGATATACTGGCAAGGTCATATCTGGAAAAAGAGACTCTTCCTGACTCTGGTTGGCTGTTACTAGGATTCCAACTCTAGGCTGGGTGCATCTTCTATCCCAGTAAGAGTAGCAGGAGGTGGTGATGACAATGGGTCATGCAGCAACCAGGTTGCACAAGGGTGGAGGTTTGAGCTTGCTGGATCCCGGTGAGAACAAAGAGGAGAACCCAGGCAAAGTCAGCCAATGGGGTGTTCAGTGATAATGCTCTTGGCAACTGCTCTGCACTGGGGTGAGGGATGGATTTGGGCAGCGGTGGGGGAGGGGACCTCTAGGTGGATTCTCTTTATCCAAACATCCTTTCCCCAAAGGAACTAAATGCCTCTGTGTGGGAATGGACTGATTTGTGCCTATAGGTACATTATCACCCCATGCTCAAAATGGTGCTCCTAATTTTAGGCACAATAAGAGTCTTGCTGTTCTCTCTTTCCTTCACTCTTCCCCTTCTTCACTTTCTCCTTCTTTCACAGGTTTGCTTACATGCATAGAATATAAGTGCCAGACTATGATCTTTGGAAAAGGAAGAAAAAGAGGAGGCAGGCAGGCTGGTAGGTAGGTAGGTAACCAGCAACTACAAGTTAAAACAAGTCACAACACATTATGCAACATTTTGTTGCGGGTCCCCTCTTGTCAGTTTCTAATAGTTATGGTGAACTAAAGGTAAATGGTACAGCGGAAAAGGTGGAAGAAAGCCTCTCAAGGTGCATGCAATTTCTTAACGGTACTGGAAGGATCTGGAGTTTGGGCCTGTATGGGTGTCCTCACATGTAGAATGCACAACACAGACCCAAACATAATTAGTGGAGAGATGGTTCATATATTTTTATCACTGTCATCTGGACTATAATTTGGTAGCTTTTTAATGTGCTGGTTTCCTTATCCCCTACTTGAAGCTTTCAGAAACTATCAACCCTGGTATTTGCCAAATATCTGAGTAGTATTTTTGTGGCCAAGGGTGGGGTCCTCCTTTCAGAGTAAACTCTGGAATTTTGGAGCAGCCATTTTGTAGAATATTCTCTCCTTTAATCTTTTCAAGCTGTCGTTTCTATTCAGAATGGCCCTTGTTCGTGCGTGGCAGCCTGCCCAGTCTGGAGGGAGCCAGCATTAGAAATGAAAAATGTATTAACTTTGAAGAAGGGAGCTTGGCCAATCCAGAAAGTTTGCAGCTATGTAAGTCAGAAGAAGAGACCTGGTTGTAAAAATGGCTTTATTTGTGAAATGCGGCTGATGAAGACCTAGCTGTAATTAAGCTTCACCAAAACAACTTCTGTTTCACCAGCATACTCAAGTGTCACACTTGACTTGCTGTACCTTTTAATCTGGATACGGGATGTGTGTTGCATACTTAAACCCCAGTTTAAGCGGTGTTCTAAATTAAATTCTGCTTATTCACATATCATTTCACTGCCATTCTAAGGCAATGTTTTATGTCGGTAATTAAAATTCATAGTCAAGATCCGGAGCAACTGTTATTTCTGCTTCTGGTTTCATTATTAACTAAGTAAATCCAACAGTTAATAAGGTCTGTTAAACTTTTACTCTGTCAGTTTAAAAATCCTTTTGGAATAACTGACCTGGTTCCCAATGAAGTGATAAATCTTTGTGCAGGGCTGTACCATTTCAGCTAAGCATTCTCATGACTGAATGGTCCTCCATGCAAAACCTGCTTATCCAACTTCCTTCAGTTTGTTGTTCATGATGAGCTGTGTGTATGTGTGTTAAGTGCCGTCAAGTCACTTCTGACTTATGGCGAGCCTATGAATTAATGTCCTCCAAAACATCCTAATGTTCAGGTCTTGTAAACTGGGGTATGAGGCTTTGGTTTGGTGTAGTGGTTAAGTGCGTGGCCTCTAATCTGGGAGAACTGGGTTTTATTCCCCACTCCTCCACTTGCACCTGGCTGGATGACCTTGGGCAAGCCGTAGTTCTGATAAGAGCTGTTCTCGAAAAAAGAGCAGTTTCTGTCAAGAGCTCTCTTAGCCCCACCTACCTCACAGGGTGTCTGTTGTGGGGAGGGAAGGGAAAGGAGTTTGTAAGCCGCTCTGAGACACCTTTGGGTAGTGAAGGGCGGGGTATAAATCCAATCTCCTCCTCCTCCTCTTCTTCTTCTTCCTTGATCGAGTCAATCCATCTCATGTTACATATTCCTCTTTTCTTGCTGTCTTCAGCTTTTCCTAGCGTTATTGCCTTTTCCACTGACTCTCGTCATTTTAGCTTCAAGGGAGAGTTCAGGCTTGATTTGATCAAGATCTCACTAATTTGTCTTTAGGCGGTCCACAGTATCCATAAAATTCTCCTCCAACACAACATTTCAAAGGAATCTACTTTCTTCCTGTCTGCTTTCTTCGTTGTCCAACTTTCACACCATACATAGTAATGGTGACCTACCTTAAAATAAATTAAAAGTTGGCTGTATACAATTTGCAAAGACATTCCATTACTGGAATTTTCTGCTTTTAAGTGTTAAATGTTTATGTTAAAAGTTGAATGTTTATGTTATGCCAAATTACTAGATCATTAGGAAGTGCTTACAGATTTGTGTTTTAAAACAAAGAATTTGGTGGCACAAGCTTTTCACTAGAGTGCACTGTCAGTTGCCTTGTAACTGACAAAGAGCACCTTGGCTGAAGAAAGTTTATGCCATAATACTGTTGTTAGTCTTTTAGGTGCCACAAGGATCTGTTTTTGGGTTGAAACATGATAATGTGGCTATTCTGAGAGCTGATTTTAGTTTCTTCATCTCGCCTTTTCCTCTGCTTTTGAATTTGAAAGCCCATGCTTTAGTTTTCTGCTCCTTTCTTTTCTTATTTTTATGTATATTCCATTTCTTCTGTTAGGGTATAAACAACCCCCCCACCCCCGGCACTGAGCTGTTACAAAAGTAGTAAAGGAGAAGGATGCAACTTCATAGTAATTCTGGAAAATGTTATGTTTGAGCTGTAGCATAAATAAACCCTCCACCCAGTTTGGCAACCTCAAAATAAGTACAGTGGTTTTTGTGGGGCCAGTTGTAGTTGGCCAGCAGAACTGAGGCTGCCTTTGTAAAGAAGGTCTAGGATCCTTGCCAGAACATACTGTATGCTACTTTTTGTCATTTGTTTTTGTAATTCAACACATTTTTGTATTTAAAACATATGTGCTCTTCTAGTCAGAGAGAATCTTTCAATTTTTTTTGCTAGTGTGCTGCGTCCGTTTTGTCTAATTCTTGAATTCAGTTTTTTATGTCTCTAATATATAAAATGTGCTGTCTCTCTTGAACATGCGGGGCTGCAGATGTAGTAAAGCATGGTTAGCATTAACTATATTTTTGTTTTGTTAATTTAACCCTAGATATAGAATCAAATAAGAGCTCATTAGTTTTAACTAGTCCTGACTTCAAGCCAAACTTCTCTTCTGATACTTCATTGACATTGCACTGTTACCTCCATCCTGAAGCTACATGTATGAAGCCTCCGCATATGTGCAAATCTCAGACATGAGTTTCTTCAAGATCTGAAGTCTATGCATACACATAGATATGGGCTGAAATGATACCCCCTAGGAAAAGGAGGAGGGGAGTTCTATTCAATTAGATTGACTTTACTGATGTAAAAAGCATATAGAATAGAGGCATGCAAGAAAAACAGCAAAAGGAAAGAGGGTAGAGGGAGAAAGGGTAGTTAACTGTCCTTAGCTGGTGGGGTTTATCAAATGAGAAGTGGAGTGAAGGAAGGTTGCAAGGGGAAGTGGGGTATGAATGGGGAGAATAAGAGAATAAGAGACAAGTGAGTAGACCTGGGGTAGGGATGACAGAAGGGTCAGAGAGAGTGTAGGGACAGTGGGAAGGGATTGAGTGGAAATTATCTGGGATTAGGCAGACAGATGTTGGGAGGGGATGTAAGAGTGCAGAAGAAAAAAGCAAAGGAGTTATAGATACTCAGAGTATACTGTGCCTGTACTGAAGGACAAGCATAGTCTCGGCAGTGGTGGAAGCAGGTCTGGAGGAATAACATAACCTAAAATTCTGGCTGGCAACAGAGATATTTATCTTCTGTTTCCTTCCAGGGGGGGGGGGGCTTGCAATAGTTTTAGAAGCTCAGACACTCCTTTTCTAGGAATTACTCTTTGAATTTATGCTGATTTTCACAAGAAATTGTCCTATCTTTTGTGATTAATTAAGAAAAGTGACTAGGTAAGGGGTGTCAAACATACAGCCCGTGGGCTGGAAGTGGCCCATCCAGAGCTCTTATCCTGACTGCAGGCAACTGGTGCAAGGGAGGGAAGGCAGAAGGTTGCTGGGTGGGGTGAGCGAGCCCATGTTGTGAGATGTGTGTGGTCGAAGCTGTCAAGAAATAGAAAGGAAATGGCTAGGGTGTGGGGCTTAGGAGCTGAGCTAAAATAGTGTGAGGGGAATGGCAGCAGAGGCAGAGAAATAGGAGGTGGGGTGTTTTTTTCCTCCCACGTCCTCCAACCACAGCACTGTGAGGCTTGGCAAAGCCACTACGGGGGAGGGGGGCAGAGCCAAGTGGCCAGCTCTGTGGCTGCTGCACCACCAACAAGCTTCTCTTTTTTTCAAATGGCAACTGTGAGGAGAGTTGGCAAGAGTGGACGTGCAGAGTGGCAATTGCCAGCAAAGGGACAGGGGACAGAGGAGGAGGGCTGGTGCATGGATTGGGAGGCAACTGGATGGTCTTGTGTGTGCTGCTCCGAGAGGAAAGATGTCCTGGCCTTGGAAGTGAGTGGAGGAGCGAGGAGAAAAAGGGGTGCTGCTGTTGTTGCTGCACATCTGAACAGCTGCGGAGCTGAGAGGCAGAGTGAGAGTCAGAGAGAGTGGGGGATGGCAACCTCCCTTCTCCCTCCCACCTGTTCTCAGCCCATGAGGAAAAAGGGGTTGTGGGAGGACAAAAAGTGCTCCCTGGAGGTTTCAGAAACTGCCTCTCTATCAGGTCTTCTCCTCAGCCCTGCTTCTTTTGTGGGAAATGCAGTAGGGTTAAGAACTGGGGGTAGGAGAATCTGGGAGAGCCAGGTTCAGGCTCTCCTCCTCCTGAGCCAGGACCTTGTCATCTGGGTCACCTGGGATGGTATCGGTTGCTCAGCCTGAGCCACCTCACAGACTGATTGTTGTTGTTGGAGATGGGGTGGTCTAGTGTTCCTCCTTATGATCCTCAGAGGTAGGACAGGCAAAGAGGAAACAAAGAGTAAGAGGCAGATCGTAGCTGTGCTCAGTTGCTGAGGCTGGGCGTATTGGGCGGGGTTTTTTTTTTGCTGAAAAACTACCTTACGTACTTGCAAGGAAAATGACTTGTCTCCTGAAAGTGCTATGTATATAAAAAGTAACTAATTTGTATGGAACTAATTGCTTTTGTTTGTGTTTTGAATAAAAAATAATATAGTTATAATTACATTTTCCTGTGTCCTTTATAAAGTTTATATCTCTGGTACCTGGCATTACATTGTATGGCACACATGGCCCAGCCTGAAAAATGGCATTTATATTAGATCTGGATCTTGTAACAAATGAGTTTGACACCCCCAGGCTAGATTGCCCTGGTGGGGTGGTGGCATTTTGGAAGTATGACAGGAATACTTAACTAAGTGCAATTTAATTACAAACATTGATCATTAAGTTTGGAGGTGATGTCATGGATACAGAAGATGAGCTTCGGTGTGTGGGGGACTGGGCTTGCTTCATTCCCATGGGAACTTTGTTAAATCATTCTGGGGAGGCGTTTTATTGCATTTGCTTCCTGTTATTCCTGAATCATGATTTTCTGAATGTAAGATGGTGTGTGCCCAGCTCTTGGTATCATGACCCTGGGTTCATGGGGGCTCTTGGGGGTAACAGCACTAAACTCTGACCCCAGAAAACAAGACTTGTGGTCTTTCAAGTGTTTTTGAAGGTCAGTGTAATTTTAGGAAGAATCCAGAGCCAGGACAATGGTGGGAGTTTTTTCTAATCTTGTTTTTCAAACACTGCACCCATGGTTTAGCTTGTTTGACATACATGTAGCTCTTGGAGAGTACACATAGTAAATCCAGGTTTGCAAAGGGAATGTTGTTTATGTAAAATGCGCACCAGATGCCACGGGAGTCCGGCAGGGGCGCGATCAGGCGCCGCCTTTGCCGCGCAGTTCCTGGAAACTAGTACCTCGGAGGTAGTAGTTTTTTACTGTGCGTCTTCAGACGGTAGCCACGGATCAGCCACGGGAGCTCTACGCTCCCCAGATGTTGCGGTGAGATCGCGCCCAGAAACTCCGCCTCTCTTCCGTCCCTCTTGCGTGCTTACTGCTCCATGTGACCGCAGCCATAGTTATGCAAACCATAGTTTATAATGGAAACAAAAATGGGAGACCATGGTTTGACTTAAGGTAGATTCATGACTTGGGAGTGCTCCCTTCTCATCTGGTGGTGTAGTGTGATACAAACAAGCCTCAAGATTACATACTGCCTCTTCCCTTTTTGCACAATGATTCTCTTCTCCCCTTTCTTGCTATTTTGTGTTAATGTGTTATCCAGAAAAATTATATAGTTATGCAAACCATAGTTTGTAATGGAAACAAAAATGGGAGACCGTGGTTTGACTTAAGGTAGATTCATGGCTTGCCATTACATCTGAACAGGGTTACAGATGCCCTTTTACTTTCTCCTAAGAAGTCAGTAACTACCACTGGTTTCTATCAGGTATCTTGTCGATGCTTAAATTGGAAATGCTGTTTATGTAAATGTATAACTTCTTTCTGATTGAACTGGTTTGGTGTTGTGGTTAAGAGTGGTGGACTCTAATCTGGAGAACCGTGTTTGATTCCCCACTCTTCCACGTGCAGCCAGCTGGGTGACCTTGGATCATCAGAGCTCTCTTAGCCCCACCTACCTCACAGGGTGTCTGTTGTGGGGAGGGGAAGGGAAAGGAGATTTGTAAGCCACGCTGAGAGAAGGGCAAGAGTATAAATCCAACTCTTCTTCTACGTCGTCTTTGTCTTTGTTGTCTTTGTCGTCCTCGTTGTCCTTTCTCTTCCTTTTCCTCTTCCTCCTCCAGCCCAAGTTTGTTCTTAGTGACTTTTCAGTGTGAGGGAATTGTTTCTGTCCTCATTCAAAATTGGCTGTGTGGAGATGTCACGTAGCTCTGCTTTTTACAGTAAATGGCATGTGCAGGTGAGGGGAGCTGCCTTGCCTTACCTTGCTGCATTCCACTGCTGGAGCATTTTTCTCCAGCACTGATACAGTAGTAACCTAGGTTGTGAAGCAGAGTTCTCAGAAGAATAGAATATGGGGTCGGAATGTGGGAAGAAGATTCAGGACCTATCACCCACTGTTATATAAAGTACATTCATGCACATTCATCATGTTAAACATGGAAAGGGGTAGAGGAACATGAATAAATGTGGCTCTTCTTGTAACATCTAATCTGGCTCATATAATTTTCGTTGAAAATATTTTCTTGCTAAAATGCCAGAGGGCAGATGTGAAGAATATCTAAAATAGATCTGCAAGGGATGGGCTCAGATAATAGTTCAGCAGTGGATGTAACCATGACTATAACTTTCTATATGCAAAATGTTATGTATGTAAAATAGGACCAGTGTTGATAACGATATATTATAATGCTTGAGGTCTGCTATGATTAAGTCCAATTATATTAATAAAACTAGTATTGAAATGTTAGCAGTGTATTAAATTGCCACTGGTTTAGTTTGTCATGGTAAAAATATGCATATGTTGTAGTGAACTTGTTTGCAAGGGAAGTCTCTGAAGAAGGCCCACACCTGCTGTTGGCTCTTCTCTCTGTAGTGTACATGAATTCCACTGCAGTCACTCGTTACTTCCTCTTTCCTCTCCCAACTCCAGTTCCCTTGGTGGTGAGATTTGGCTTGGCTTTGTAGCTGATCCTAATGAGCAGCCGTCTTTGCTGAGTTGTTTACCATCTACAGGTTGGATCTGAATTAGATGTTGTAAACTCATTTTTCATTCTGCTGTTGCTAGGGCTGGAGGAGACTGGTGTGAGCCAACTGTTCCTCTGAAGTGGTGGGATTTCTAACACCAGCTGTTAGCTGAAAATTGTAGATGCATCATGCTTAAGGAGTGTGCAGATTCACCAACCCTACAGAGCTATGATTTGCTTTCTGATATACAAGGTGGTGTATGTTGCAAAAATCTGTCCACAAGCGAGAAGATATGCTCATGTGTAATTTTAGAACTAAAATATTTTCTGTCTTTCTTAATTGTTCATCTGTCACACCATACATTTAGTGGTGTACATAAATATAGTTGTGATATTCTTTCAATTTATATGTTATTATCCCATAACAGTCATTCATCTTTTTATCCCCTTGCATAAAAGATCCTTAAATAGTAGAGATTCAGTTCTAACCTGCTGTAGTGACAGTGAGAGCAGAACCATGTTGCAGTGGGATTTGGGGTTCATGACTATGGCTTTTGACTTAAATTTTAGGGTTGAAAAATATTTCAGATTTATATTTTCCAACACCAGTTTATTAGCTGTACAACTAATCTGATTGGCATATACATTTCAAATTGCTGGGTATCAGTATTAAATGACCAAAACCTAAGTTGCCTATGGATCTTTCCCAGCATTGCACAATTGTGTGGATGTTTGCATATTAAAATAGATGTGCAGTGAAAGCTGTAGCTGTCCTGTGGAACATGAAAAATGAAAATCAGGAAGTGCTTCAAGGTGAGAGTGAGTGTACAGTGGTTTTCATTTTAATGCTTTATAGCCAGAGGAATTTAACTTTCCCTTATCAGTGGAAAAACTTACTCCTCTGTTTGGAAAACTATGTTCTTGGACTACATTGAATTACAAAAGCTCTTGTCAGTTGCATTCACTGCTGCCTAAGAGTTTGAGAGATGCTTTGCTCAAATGCTTTCAGATAAAAGTCACTACAAAGTGAATTTGTGTAGTGAAATTATCTCTACATGTGGTTAGGAGGGAGATATACTGTGGACATGTGACAGTGTGAAGTATCTACTTTTCAGTTTGAGGCCGAATTTGCTCTCAGCTGGCCTGAACATAACAAAGACTACCTTCCTTCTGCTACTTCTCAGTCTTAGAGGCTGCTGGCTAAAATTCTACACCCAATGTATTGAATCTCTCACTTGAAGTCTAGGCAGTGACCTGTGACTAAGTGACCGTGTGTTGATACACGTTTGGAAGGAATACTGAGACCTAGAAGAAATGAAACTAGAACTAAAGCTTATTAAGGTAAATAATACAAATATCAGGGTTGGGGAATTAGCAGTTCTCAAGCAGTCAAAATAATATCAAGCATGCTCTGTCAGTGCCTCATATTAGAAGACCAGTTAAAGAGCAAGTTACTCCAGGGATCCAAACTTTTTACAAGTCTGTTCAGAATGGCATGGCCAGAGCATAAAGAGTGGCAAAACAGACAAAAGCAAGAAGACCATAGCTACTAATACTTTGAGGGTCTAAAGCTTTTTGAGCCTATGGACACCTTTGGAATTCTGACACAGGGTGGTGGATCTGGCCACGGAATGGCTGCCACAGGAGGTAGAGCCAGCCACAAAGGAAGTGAGGCTCTGCATAACTCTAATAGCAAGTCTTCAACATTTCAGGTTGAAGCTCTGTTTAACAGAATGCCTTTTAAAATTAAACATATTGTTTACAAATATTTTCTTGTATGCATACAGCTTACTTTCAGCAGTGAGGAACCTTGTGCAGTGGTAGCAACTGTTGTCCTAGAAACTTTAAAAATATCTGCACAACTGATCATCTCTGTAGTGGCCATTCAGAAGTCTTGCTGGGTAAGAGCCCCACCTGGCCCTGCCCACTTGGACACCAGGAAAGCTGTTGGATATAGTGCTCATGGCCACCATGTTTGGGACACCTGGTTTGAGCCCTCAAGGAAGGATTCCAAGCATCTGAGCAGCAAATACTCTAAAAGGAGAGGAAGATAGATTGATGTTGTCATCACAGTAGATGATGGAACTTAAGCAGCTATGCAAACATGGGTGTTTGGAGCCAGTCAAAACTTTCCAGCAGCAGAGCCAAAAAAAAAAAGGTCTATGCTTAGAAAAAGAGGAGGGGCTTATTGGGGCTTATTGAAGAAAGAGAGAAGAAGGGAGAGTTAAAATCCTGGGAGTCATTCTAAAAAATGTTTAAAGAAAGGTAGCTGTCTAGGCAGGTGGGGGGATGTTTGGGAGTAGTGTCAGTTTGATCAGGAAAATGTGGCTTTGCAAGGAAATTAAAATAGTCTAAAATGGATTACTGTGATAGTTCAAGTGGAGGCTTACCGTATATGAGCATGGCACATGTATTTGGGAAATGCTAATGCGACAAGATTCATCAGGTAGCTAAATGCATACTGATGAATCATTAGGGGTAATCTTTGATTAATGGTCTGATAGTCAGATACTGGGTATGGTGAAATTTCACTCTGATCCTAAAACAATTACTTGGAAGTCTTGCTGCTTTTAGTAGTAATTGATTCTTTGGAAGTGTGCTTAGGGCTCTAGCTATTGGCTGTACCTTTCAGCAGAAGTTTGCATATCTCTTTGTACAGCTATCTGCAGGGAGAAATCATGCCTCACAAAAGGAAATATTAAGCTTAAATTAAGAAGCTTAATTTAAGCTTAAATTAAGAAGTAAAATGTGAAAAATTATTTTGAAAAGAAATATCTTCTTGAATAAAGTAGTGGAGTGGCAGGGAGGGCTTTCATTCAGATTAGGTAAAGGTCAGTTACCAAAGAATTATGACCCTCAATGGAGCCTCTTCTAAACTCATACATTCCTGCACTGCATATTTGTATGATATTTCTCCTTGTCAGAACTTGTGAAAGTTCAAAGCTAATGTGTCCCTATATTAGCACATGCCTTACTTTGTGTGATACTAATGGTGCATTTTTGTAAAAAAGGTATTGTAGAAAATTGAGCTGCTACAATGCCGTGTGTCCTATTTTAAGACCTGCAGAGAGAAAGGGAATGTTATAAATCTACATGTAGTTGCATACTTGATTTTAATGTAGTTAAATAGCATAGGAATCTTTTTATAGGCATAAGGACAAGGGATGTGTTTGCTCCTTTGGAAGTCATGTTCCTTATGTTGGACTCAGTGTTCATTCCCAGGCATTTTTAAAATCTCAAGTCACTGGGCTGGGAAGGAAGCCATTGAGAATCCCAAGAGATTCTTACTTGTAGTAGATACAGAAACCCAGTCTCCAGAGGTTTTAAAGTGTACAGTAGGCTCAACTGTGAATGTAAGCAGATTTAAAACAAACTTGACTTGGTACTAAACAAGTTATTCTGTACTTCTAAAATAAAAAGTAGTTTAACTTCCTGCTTGTGACTTTTAAAAATATATAGAAGAATCTAAATGTGGTAACTCAAAGCTGACTGTGTCTTTTGGGATACCTTGCAGTGCTTTTGCTTTTACACACTGGCAGGAAAAATACAGAATTGTCCCTTTTTTGTTTGTGAATTGCCTGTTTTTGCATTCCAAGTGTAGCAGGCTAGTCCTTCTTGGAAGTCACCATTTGCATCCTGATGTACTTTTCCTTAAAACGTTCACAGGTTAACACTCGGTAAATGAATTGTCTATGCAGATGGAGATTTGAAAAAGCAAGTATTATATAACGGCAATCTGAACAAGCAGTTATAAAGTGTGAGGCAGACCAGTCTGTTACATGATCTCCTAATGGAATCAAGTTGTAATTGTGTTACGGAGGAAGGAGATGAGTCATTGTTCAAATGTTCAGTACTCACTGCATTAAAAAAACAGACTTCATTTTATCTGAGGGTTTTAAAAGGCATTGGTGGGAAAAATTCAAAATCTTTTTTCTCAACATTTTGGTATATAATAATTTGCGGATACCATAATTTTAAATAGTGAACTAGTCAAAATTTAAGTGACAAAACGTTGAACTTCAGCCTTTGATAAGGAGTAGAAGTACTGAAAAGAACTTTCATATGACAGCTGGAAAACAGTGAAGATGTTGCATGAGAAGGTATAATATTAAATACCTCTGTCAAAAGATTTAAAGTACAGTTCTATGCAGAGTTGCTCCCTACTAAGGCCAGTTATTTCAGTTTGCTTAGACTGGACAGGATTGCTCTGTTTTCCTCCAAATCAAATCAGTTTGGTTTTTTAGTGGGATGGATCTAGCCACTCTGTTCAGCAAAGATTTTGCAGAAGCAAGCCTAAATTTGTCAACCAACCTTGCAGAACTTCCTTTCCCATCTCAAGCTTATTCTTCCACCTCCCTACTAGCCTCAATATGCACAATAGTTGTTATCTGCTTTCGGGTCTTGACCCACAGTTTAACAATCACTGGGGTACAATATTTCAGAGTTGAGAATGTTAAGTGTTTACTGCTTGAACTACCAGATCTATTACTTAGGATGCACATCAATGCTTGGGAAAAGAATTTTTGCTTCAGATTTTTCTGAAATTTGCACAGATGACATTCTTTTTTCCACGCAGATTCTGTACAGCAGGATTCCTGTCTACCACTCTTTCTCTCAGGATCATCCTCACCAGATTTCAGACTGATGGGTTAAGAGAACTAAGGCTAAAAGAATGTGGGAAAGTGTATAGTTACATGGGGCTGTGTGCATGAAATATCAGGTTTATGTCTGTACACCTGTGGACAGGGCTGCAGCCAGCAGTGGGGAGCACGGGGCTCAGCCCCCTTTTGCATCTGCAACACCCCTACCCAATATTCCCTTTCTCTTCCCAAGGCAGAAAAGAGAAGCAAAGCAGCAGACCAGCCATTGGGTTTCCTGTGTGATACTTCATCCCCTTCTTTCTTTCCACTCTTATTCCCTCCTGTTAAAAATGAAGTGGGTTCCCCTGCCCCCCAGCCTGTGTGTAGCTGCTTTGCTGCCGCCGCCGCCCAGATTCCACTCCATTTCTGCCCCGCTCCTCACACTCTCGGGCTCCAGCGCACATGACTACAGGAGAGGCATGAGAATCCCGCCAGTTTTCTTCTGACCGCCACACTGTTAGGGTCTTCTCCGCTCTGGTCGGTATTTTCATCTGGTCATCTGTGCATTCACACCACCCACCCTCCTTCCCCTCTGCTGTCGGTCACTTTTTTCTCTTTTCTCTGAGACTGATGGCAGCAGTCAGAAGGAACTGGCGGTATTGTCGTGCCCCTCCTGTAGTCATGCACACTGGAGCCCTGCATGTGACTTGGGAGCGGGCATGAAAATCCCTTTTGCTTTCGATTATACTGATCAGGGTCGGCACAGGTGCATTATATCCCAGAGGTGTGGATGTACAGATGACCACTCGAAGATCATCAGTTACAGGTAAGCAGCCTGTTTTTACCACCTCTGAGTTTCTCAGAAAGAAGGGATGGATGGGGAAGAGAAAAGGAAGGTGCCGTTTGGAAATGGTAGGCATGAGAATGGCAAAGTAAATTTACTTCACGGCAGAAGGGACGGTCTACAGAAATGGTGATATGGATTCAGGCCGAGGTGCTTGTAGTTGCAGATCCATCTGTGTACCTTTCTCTCTGTCTGTTGCATGCATGCTCTCTCTCTTTCACACACGCACACAAACACACACGCACGCACACACACACACACACACACACACACTGCCTTGTTCAAACCTTTCTCTACTTTCCTGACCCTCAGAATCACAAATCTCTTGATGAAAATCGAGTAACTGAATCCTAACAGTCTTTTCCCAAGCTCCCACTGTAGACTTTGCCCACTCCCTCTTAGCTGCTACCTAGGTTCTCTTCTTCTTACCCAGAGTCCTAAACCCATCTTAGCAAGTTCACTTTTTAAAAAAGAAAAATGGGAGGGAGGGAAAAATGGGGAGTCTAGAGGCAGCTGAGTCAGGGAAGAGTGGGGATTCTTCTTGTTTGAATATTTCCTCGGAATGCAGGAGTGGAGAGAAGAGAAAACAGAAAGTACTTGGTTGCAAATTGCCAGCTTGGATGTGTTGTTAACAATAATTTGTTAATTGCAGGGGGAAGCTCGTTTGATTGTGATGCATCTCCCCCTCCCTGCAAGAGAAAATAATGGTTTAATAATTTTATTTAATTAGCACCCCCCCATGCCCTGGCACCCCCTCTCCAAAAAATTCCTGGGTATGGGGGCTGCCTGTGGATTAAATTTTCAATCTTGTGTCTTAACTTTCTCTTAAACTTTTCGTTTGAGAATAATTCTTTGTGTATTGAAAAAAAAGGAAAAGTTGGATTTCATTTTTTGCTGTAAAAATTCAAGGAAGATCCTAACTTTACTAACATGCTTTTTAGTTTCAAGAAATTTTAGATACAGTAAGTTCTTTGGATATTTTATACTGTGAAAAAGAACATCCTCTGTGTAAGAACAGACCACTCCAATTTTCTTACATTATAATTCCAAAATTAAGGAAACAAAGTATATATTATTTTCCATGATCTTTCAAAAAAGTGACAAACTACAGCTTTTTATAGCCATGCCTGAGTTGTTTTAAAGTTAAGGGTTGGTCTAGAAAGAAGATTTTTTGTTGAGCACCCATGTTGCATCTAAATAGAGCTGTGGAATGTGAATTGCATTGCACTGAAGTTAATTAAAGGCTCCTTTTTCTTATCTCTGTCTGGATAGAAGTGCCTTCTGTTTAACAAAGTCTGTGTTGATGGATGGCTAGTTTTTATTAAAAGGGGATTGGCAGTAGCAGACACACCAGTATGAGCTTAACAAATACAGGTAGCTTTTATTTGGCTTTGCTTTCCTTTATGGTATGTTTGAAGTTTATTACGTTAACTAGCAAGGTGTCAGCCTGATGGCAAGAGGAGGGGAAAGTCAGGAAAAGAGTAGCAGAGTTAAGAGCAGAGCAGCACCCTGAGCACTTACACTGTGCCTTCACACACTCAGTAAGACTGGTTTCCTGTTGTATATAGTTAGGAATGTAATTTAACAGATAACCTTCCAAAAGTACTTGTGTGGCTGAAAGTGGAATTTATTACACAGTACAAGACAATGCAGTCAAATACTATGGTGGCATGAATGAGATACCTAATATAGTTCAATAGGACTAGGGTTACAAAACTTAGGAACAATGCAAAAAAGTATGAGACATATGTCATTGTCAAACAGTTTAGAGAATGGCATTACATAATGCGAATGGCCTAAAATGATACCCATTTAATATATTGTGTATTCAGATCAATATAACAACAGTTGTCTATACCAATGCTTTGGCATTTGGTATGTTTAAGACTGGCTGTGGAAGGAAATAATTTTATGGGACCATAATTCCCTTGAAGCAAACACATTTAGAAATGCTGTGTTTAAAGGTTACATTTTTGTGGGTTTTACTTGCAGGATTAGATCATTAGAAACATGAAAGCACCATTGCTATAGACTGTGTGCACACAACTGTCATCTCATCGTACACATTAACCGCCATGCAGTTGTGTATGTCTGATTAGTACACTTAAAAAAAAGTAGTTGGCTTAAGCCACAGATCTCTTCCCTTTGTTGAAGCAGGTCTTATCTCTCTAAATTAGTATTCTAACTCCCACTTCAAGATTTATATAGATGATTAAATGGACATGGTGTAAGGATTACTTTCAGATGTGTCTATCAGAGGTAGTTTTCTACTTTTGAAATCTCATGCAACAATAAGTCGGTCTTTAATACATCAAGGATCTTGGTCACAAAACTACTTTTCATGTACCTCTCCAATATATTTTTCTTTTACGAGATGCTGGAATGAAAGTTAGTATAATCTTCGGTGCAGTGGAAAAACAAACTATAGCTTGCTGGTTTACGGCCCCGGACACACGGGCTGCAAAATGCGGGGGGAAAGCGTGGCTGTTTCCCCGGGGCAAACTAACGCGCAACTGCGAGATCAGACGTCCGGTTGAGGTCTCGTCGAGGTCCCGTGGCCAGGGGGGAGGTGCCGATCACACCACAGGCAAAGAAGCAGGGCAGCGCAGCAAACGGGGTTGTTGGGGTTCTTAAAATTTTTTAAACTGAAGTGTGCGCATGCTCCGTTGGGTGCTTGTGTACATCCGTGGAGCCTTGGGGGAAAAAATGACCTGTTTGCGAGGGGACATGGGCGGGCGCCAGATGCCACCGGAAACATGATCAGACGCTCGCCCTTACCCCGCAGTTTTCAGAAACTAGTACCTCTTGCCCCGCAGTTTCCGGAAACTAGTACCTCCGAGGTACTAGTTTTTTGCTGCGCATCTTCGGAGGGAAGCTTCGGTTGAGCCATGGGAGCTCTATGCTTTCCAGATGTGGTGGTGAGATCGCACCCAGAAAATCCGCCTATCTTCCGTCTCTCTAGCATGGCTACTGTTCCGTGTGACTGCAGCCATGATTAGCCTTGCAGCTGTGGTTTGCATCAAACTGAGAAATAGCTAATTATCCCACTGTACACTAGAGTAGGCCCTAGACTCCTTCTCATAGTGATAAAACAAAGTTTTTGTTATATGTGAACTGAGCCATAGTTACATAGATTGCTCAGGGACATCAGATTCTTGTCACTCTCGGAGACTTCCAGTTTATGGAGCAGCAATGGTAGACATTCTCCCCGAACCGCGGGAGAACGATCCACACACCAGCGGCTTGGAGGGGTGCCACCTCAAGTGACACCCCCACGGAGCCTTTGCGATAGGCTCTAAGCCAGAGGGCTTTTGAGGGGTAGCCTCTTCGATGGCATAACGCCGGAGAATTGAGGCTCCCCTCCGCCCTGACGGTCCAGACGCTGTGTGGCCTCCAGGCACAAGCTGGTTTGACCGGGACAAGCACCAGAGATCGAGCGGAATGGCGTTTAAAGTGAGCAAGGTCAGAGAAACTGACCGACAATGGACGTGAGTTCAGAACAAACCGGATTATTACAAACCGGATTATTGTAAAGGCGAATTCCCCCCCTCTGGTAAAAGCAGATCGCAAAGAGGGATGCCTCTTATGGACATGAACTTATAAACGATATGAAGAGGGAGAGGGGAGGAAACACAACGAGTGTGTTTTGAGAGACTTACTTGATTACCGATCATCGTCGGGCAAATTTTCGAGCCGGGGAGAAGCGTTAGAAACTGTAAACAAATTGGAGAAAATGGCAGCCCAGCAAAGGAAGCTGAAAACGAAACCGCCGGGCAGCCAGAGCCCAAAGCCAGAAGAGGGAGCAGACGTCATTAAAATGCTAGCAGACATGCTTAAGCCGGTGATGGAACAACTCGATGGTATTAACCAGCAATTGACCGTGATGAATAAGAACTTTGCATCTCAGCAGCTCCAGCTGAAAGAAATGGAGAAGAAAGTGGAGCCGGCAACTGAGAAAATTAAAGAGATAGACACCACAGGTAAGAAATTGAAGAAAAGAATGAGAGAAGTTGAAACAAAGCAAAACTTTCAAGAATGTCGTTTACTACAACTACAGATGGAAAAAGCTAAC
>NW_015173125.1:190881-193893 GCF_001447785.1 Gekko japonicus | reverse complement strand
TAACAGGGATAAGATCTCCTCCTCTTGGGGTTTTAGTATAGTGTGGTTATCTATTCTTTATCCCTAGATGTAGTTCCCTCCCCAATATTATCTTTGTAGTTTTGTAGTTCATTGCAAAAATAAAAATATCCCTTCGGGGATTAAAAAAAAAGATTCTTGTTACTCTCAGAACTTTAGTGAACAAAGAATTATTACACAAAAGCAAGTTTTATTTCAGAAAAAACCACAAGATACAGATTGGAAATAGTAAGCCATTCTATTTTGTTTTTTACATGGTATGTTGACTTAGTTGAAGAAGTTAGGTGCCATAAGCCTGGGTTTCAAAGGACAATAGAATCTACCTATAGTATTCTACAAGTGACCATTTTCCTATTCCATATATTTGTGCAAAGACATAAAAAACTCAACATCAAAAAAACTAAATTCATAGGGTGAATCCTTGGCAAATAGAAAGGGAAGTCATGGAAGCAGTGACAGACTTCACGTTCCTGGGATCCAAGATCACTGCAGATGGTGACTACAGCCATGAAATTAAAAGATGCCTGCTTCTTGGGAGGAAAGGGATTGCAAACCTAGACAGCATAATAAAAAGTAGAGACATCACCTTGCTAACAAAAGTCCATCTGGTCAAAACAGTGGTATTCCCAGTAGTAATGTATGGCTGCGAAAGCTGGACCGTAAGGAAGGCCAAGTGCCGACGAATAGATGTTTTCGAATTATGGTGCTGGAGGAGACTCTTGAGAGTCCCTTGGACTGCAAGGCGATCAAATCAGTCAATTCTAAAAGAAATCAACCCTGACAGTTCCCTGGAAGGCCAGATACTGAAGCTGAAGCTCAAATACTTTGGCCACCAAATAAGAAGGGAGCACTCACTGGAGAAGACCCTGACACTGGGAAAGATTGAAGGTAAAAGAAGGGGATTGCAAAGGATGAGATGGTTAGACAGTGGTATCGATGCAAAGAACATGAAATTAAGCAAACTCTGGAGGATGGTGGAAGACAGGAGGGTCTGGCATGATGTGGTCCATGGGGTCGCAAAGAGTCGGACTCGACTGTGCGACTGAGCAACAACAACATGATCACAGGTTGTGTCCTTGGAAACAATGGTTCAGCCCCCATGAGAATTAAATGCTTCTGAACTGCTTCAGATCCATAGATCCATAGAACCAATTGCAATTATTCAGTGCCACATGGACTAACATGTGGATGACAAATGGAGATGTAAGCAGGAAGGAAAAAAGTTAATTGAAAGCTGATGAACAAAATTAGCGACAGCATTATTTTCATAAATATCAAGCTAGACATAATGAAGAACAAAGGGAAAACAATGCAGTGTTTGGAATGTTTTAATATATAGAGGACAATCTAGTCTACAAATCATAGCCTCCTTAGACATGTTTCATGGATGGTAGCTAACAGTTTGACATCAGGTTGGGTACAGAATTGCTGCACGCTAGAAGTGTGCTTCAAAATCTTTGTCACATAGACATTTAATCAATATGAAATGGAGTGTGTAAAATCTCAAGTGTACAAATACTGTGTATTATCTGTTCGCTGTATGTATTCTGCTCTCACTGCATTTCTTTATACTTATGTAATACCATTTTCTGCATTAACATATCATGTGTAACACTTTATGATTTTGTTTTGGATTTCTATAGTCCGAATCCTATAACATTGCTTATTAGATGTCTCATCCTATTGGTTGAGTCCCAGTGACAAAGGCAGGCTAAAGATTAAGTAATAAAAATAAAGAAATAAATACAATTTGGTACAAACTGCTGGTTTGTCTCATTCAGTGAGCCAAACATGTCTTTTATAAGGCTAGGGTGGCATTTGTCGTGTTCTTTCTTTTTGCAACCACAGAAAGACTTGTGGAGTAACAAGGGCTGGCATGACAATATGAAAAGAAGGCACAGAATAGTGTAGACGGCCTGTTTACTAAGGCTTTAAAGCAATTATTTGTTCAGTCCTTTCACAAGGTATATATTTGCTATGTGTTGTGAGTTTCTAGACAAACTGCTTGTATGAAAAAAGTTTGTAATCAGAGGAGCCCAGGCTTTTTGTTAAGTAATAAGCTAGTAAAATATTGGAAACCCTAAGGCTTTTAGGTGAAGGGTTGTGAGTTCCTTCCTATCAGGTTGTCTAGGAGGTGGCTTGCATGTCACTTTATGGCTGCTATGTAGCTTCCACCTTCCTACTTTAGTTTTATTTGATGTGGCGTTTTAAATGATGGGGGTTTTGTTTTGTGAAAAGATCTTCTTCTTGGGTACCAGGACAAAGTGCATATTGTTGACTCCTCATCTGAAGAATTGCATTGCAGCATACTTCTGGAAGTCATTCTGCCTCGTCGTCATCATCCTAGTGGTCATGTTTATTGATAAGAGGTATGTGCATAACAAGGGCTATTCCACTCATTTTCTCCTGATCTGCATTTATAACTTTTAAAACTTCCTGAAGAATATATCCATATAGTTATGCTACAACCTATGTTATACTTGAATATTAGAGAACTCTGAAGGATGTGGTATTTTTCAGTTCAGAACCCAGGACTGCATTGGCTTCAGCGTTAACACTGCCCATTGCATGAAGGCTTTCTGTGCCGTTCTGATTTATGCTACGTCCTGGGATAAGGGATCTTTTTGAATACCTCTATCACTGTGATAAGCATCTGCTCTTTGATCTATTTTCTCATGAAGTCACAGTATGCTGAGTGTGCAATGAGTGACCAGTTGGTGAAAATTAAGAAAAAGAAATTGTTAGGATAATACATGCATATAGTACTGCAGATAGGAAATTATTAGGATAGGCCAAAGTGCTTGGGTCTCTGGTTCCTTATACTGATAGTGCTGGATTTTTCGGGTCAGATGTCTATTTTTTAAAAAAGCAGGTGCAAACAAAGGAATTTTGGTTCCTTGTGCTCTATCTCAAGTTGTGAAAAATTCCCTACTGCCAGGAGAGAAAATGCTCTGCCAGTGGGTAATGGAATGGGATTCTGCTCAATTTCCTGTA
>NW_015173125.1:168029-190062 GCF_001447785.1 Gekko japonicus | reverse complement strand
AGCTCGCCCCCACGCACTCGCGCCCCTCGCCCTCCCCCCCGCCTCTCTCCTCACGCTGCGTGAGGCTGCGTCAGAGGCGGCACTCGGAGGACATGGCCAATGGGACATGGGTAAGCCTCTGAGGGACAGCGCAGGCGGCCTAACACTGTGGGTGCGCATTTTCTGTCCCCTGCGTCAGTTTGCGTCTTACTGAATTATTATAAGGGAGAGATAGTTTACTTTTGGGTTTGGCCTGGATG
Source organism: Gekko japonicus (assembly GCF_001447785.1). Lineage (NCBI taxonomy): Eukaryota > Metazoa > Chordata > Lepidosauria > Squamata > Gekkonidae > Gekko > Gekko japonicus. The sequence goes on along the minus strand of NW_015173125.1, from coordinate 189,823 downwards.
TTTTCACAAGTTGAATGTGTGTTGCACTTTGAGTTTTCTGAACAGCAGTTGTGTCAGTCTATGAAACTGGTTCTTATCTTTTACAGGAAGGGTGAAAAGGGATAAGAAGTTGAAAATAATGCAGCCCCCCCAGCTTTTGTAGTATAAGTTGCATATTTTGTGTACGTTAAAAGTGGTATTATGTCAAAACAAACCATAGTTATTTGAAAATGAGATGGTAGTAGGTTTTAAAAATAGGTTATACAGGTATGTATAAATTTTTAAAAATGTATTCCTTTTCTTAGTTTTAGAATTAGTTTTAGAGCGCGTGGCATTAAGTTGACCTTGCGAAGGCAGAATGAGAAAGCAACCCTTCAGTGAATTTGGGAAAGCAGAGCTATTTTGATATAATGCCATTTTTATTTAAACGTTGTACATATGCAGTAGTATCTGTTAAATTGATAGAACAAATGATGGCTTTAACAATCTCTCATGTACAATTTAGGGCTTTTCTGCACACTTGTGTTACTCCTGATTTTCTTGGGAGTTGATCCACAACTATTGGAATAGTTTTGGGCAGTATTCCTCCACGTGTCTGCCCTTACCGTGCATTTTTACAGTTGAGTCAGTTTACTTTTTTCTGCATGTGGCTTAAATAATGAGGATTGTAAAGGGAGGGGGCTGTTGTGCTTGGTGTCATTCTCGGTGCTGTCACCCCCCCCATTTTTAAAAAAGGCCCTAAAGTATTGATAATACCTTAATCAGGTTCTTCGAATTCCCAGCTTTCATTTTTAAAAAGTCTCTAGCTCCTTTCCTCATGGAGATTTGCATTTTCCCTTTTATCTCCATGAGGGAAAGGGCTAGAGGCTTTTTTTAAAAAGCTGGGAATTCAGAGAACCTGCTTGAACTATCATCACTCGTCTTCGGAGGGGGGGGTAGCTTAATGATGACAACAGTCCAATAATTGAAAAGTGGTCTGGAAGTGGGGGTCCCGGTGGGACTCCCCCCTGACAGAAACACAGAAACAATACACACTAGGAGAAAAGCGGACTCAAAATTGGCTTCCAGAAAAGCATCAGGGTAAAAGTAGCCCAAGGTTATCTAGCAAGCTTCCATGGCAGATTGGGAATTCAAACTTGCGTCTCAGATCATAGCCTGACACTGTAACCACTATACTACACCACACTGAATGGCTAGCTTCTGCTCCCAAACACAATAGGAATTTTTGAGTAGTCTTTTGGGAGCAGTTTCTCCTTTAGAATCGTTTTTTTCTTTCTCAGCTCTGGATAAACAGTTGTCACCTTCTTCACAGTCCTTCATTCCCCTAATTTTATGTTATTTATCACAGATCTCACTGCATTTGCCATTCCAAGTTTGCACCATTCAGTATCTCTGCTGTTGGCTTAATTAAGCAAAAAGGTGCTTAAAAACTGCTGCAAAAATTGCATGCAGTTGAAGTTAAGCTTTGTATTTTTCCATGATTCCACTTAATGATTCCACTTAAATGCAGGTTATTAGATTGTTTTTTCTTGTATTTTCTTTTTAAAGCCATTATCTTTGTAGCAGTAAAGAGGGTGATAAGTGAAGGAGATATAACAGTTTGCAGTGATGCATCTAAAGCTACATTGCAATTATGCACTTTTCCAATCTATGTAAAAGTACAGTTTGAAGGAGCATTTATTAAATGAAAGTAGAAAGTGAATGTATGACAGCTTTCTAAATCGATAGTTTTGATATGAAGATAGACAAATGAAATATATCACATTCCCGCACAGATTCATTTTCTATGAGAAAATGTATTCTGTGTTAGCCACAAGATTCCTGTTTATTCTTGTCTAGGAAGCCTGCCTAAGCCACACTTTCAGTTCTAATCCTGCTTTGGCAAAGGAGTAGGGCATGAAATCTGACAGTGATTGTATTGTCCAGTAATTCTCTAATACAAATGAGTTCTTGCTCATCTACATTTTCTACATTCTACATGGACTAATTCAATAGGATTGTCCTGAATCAGTGCATAAATATTTTAAATATATACTACCAATCTGTGTTTTTTAACAAAGAGATTTAAACACGGATTTTAAAATATCCAATTAAAAGATTTAATTAAACTCACACAGCTTTATAATTACATAAAGTACACTACCTAGCCTCTCTGTCCTGGACATTCATAGTAAAATTTATACCTATGTTTTTAAAATTGTATTCTGGAAGAACTTTCAGCATGTGGGGTTTTTATTAAAGTCAGATAATAATACAGTCCCTTGCAATTGTGAGCAAAAGATACCTCAACTGAAAAGTTTTCACCTTGCATCTAGAACTAAAAAGGCTAGGCGCAAAGTGAACAACTGCTGGAGCATATTCCTACAATTGAAGAAGAATCCTCGCTACATAGATCCCCTCTCAAATTACTTTTTCCAATTGGAGAGTTAATGGGGGGGAGATTCAAATCAATAAATGACAGCATGGTTGTGGCTTGGCACGTAAATGTGAAATTGCTTCAAAAAGAAATTCAGAGTGTTACAATTTTCAAAGTAACATACATTTATCATAAACCCAACAACTTTACAACTAGAGGTAAAACTGAATCATAATGGCTAGGGATGGGCATGACTTGGGTCATGAACCTCATTTCGTGATGAAGTTGCCCAGTTTGTGAGCTGGCAGTGGACCTCCATGTTTTTCATGGAGGTTTGTGTGGTTCGTATAGGCAGTTCGTTCGTTCGTTCGTGAGTGAACTTGCCACTTGGACTTCACTGCTATGTGGTGCAGCATGCAAAAGTCATGTTCCCTTTAAATGGCTTTTGCAAGCTCTTCTCCCCTTCCATTCTGCTGGCCTTGGGGAGCTCCCCCACCTCATCACAAACTTTATGAAGCGAACCGGTTCCGTAAATAGGGAGGCTTGTGTGGAGGTTCGTGGTTTGTTGTTGTTGTTCAGTCGCACAGTCGAGTCCGACTCTTCATGACCTTATGAACCACAACACACCAGGCCCTCCTGTCTTCCGCTGTCCTTTGGAGTTTGCTCAATTTCATGTTCGTTGCATCAGTAACACTGTCTAACCATCTCATTCTTTGTTGTCCCCTTCTTTTACCTTCAATCGTTCTCAGCATCAGGGTCTTCTCCAGTGAGTGTTCCCTTCTCGTTTGGTGGCCAAAGTATTTGAGCTTCACCTTCAGTATCTGTCCTTCCAGGGAATAGTCAGGGTTGATTTCTTTTAGGATTGACTGATTTGATCACGTTGAGTCCAAGGGACTCTCAAGAGTCTTCTCCAGCACCATAACTTAAGAATCTATTCTTCTGTGCTCAGCCTTCCTTATGGTCCAACTTTTGCAGCCATTGCTTTGACCATATGGACTTTTGTTGGCAGGCAGGCTGATGTCTCTACTTTTTATTATGCTGTCTAGGTTCGCCATCGCTTTCCTCCCAAGGAGCAGGCGTCTTTTAATTTCATGGCTGCAGTCACTGTCTGCAGTGATCTTGGATCCTAGGAACGTGAGGTCTGTCACTGCTTCCATGACTTCACCTTCTATTTGCCAAGGAGTGATGGGGCTGGGTGCCATGATCTTAGTTTTTTGATGTTGAATTTCAAGCCAACTTTTGCGCTCTCCTCTTTCACCCTCAGCAAGAGGCATTGTAGGTCCTCTTCACTTTCCGCCATTAGAGTGGTATCGTCTGCATATCTGAGATTTTTGATGTTTTCCCCAGCAATCTTAATTCCGGTTTGTGATTCACCCAGACCGGTATTTCCGATTATGTACTCTGCATATAAATTAAATAAGCAGGGTGACAATATACATCCTTGTCATACTCCTTTTCCTATTCTAAACTAATCAGTTGTTCCATATCCGATTCTAAGATCAGTTTTCCCAGTTCGCGCCTGTCCCTAGCTATGAATATAGCAACACTTAATATCCTTCAGAAAGGGCACTCAGAACAAAAGCAAATCCTTGCAATAAGTGTCCAGTAACACAAGGAAAAAAGAAAGTCCAAATGCAGGGCTGCTCCTTCTCCATATGCTCTTTCAGTGGCTCTTGCTGCTATACTGGGTGCTTTCTTTCTCTGGCAAAGAAATTAGCAGTTCTCTCAGTTTAGCTCTAGGCCTTTTCTCTCCTGCTGCAAGCCAGACTGACTGAGGTGGTGGGGCTCTTGCAGTTGGCAATATGTGAGCGAATTTACTAACTGCCCATGCATATATATCTGTATATCTTTTCACAAAGTTAAAGTCAACTTTGAGTACTTCGTTCATAAAAGAATAAAAGTCACCTGTTCTGGATGGGGTTGCCCTCCCCGTGAAGAAACAGGTCCATAGTCTGGGAGGTGCTCTTCAACCCAGGCCTACTGCTTGATAAGCAGGTCTTTCTGGCTCTTTGGCAGCAGAAAGGTGGGGTACAAATTTTGTAAATAAATACAATAATTGAAGCACAGAGTATATATATTTTGCAGAATAATTTAATCAATATACCCTTCCAAATCAGATCCATATTAAAAAGAAAAAAGAAAAGGGGTTAAAAAAAAGCCTAGGCACAGGTAACTCTGTGTGTTACTGTATATAAAGGTTGCAGTAGAGATGAGAGTAGGCAGCACTTATTGTAGTGGTGGTTTCTGTTGAATAGTGTGTTTATGTGAATGGCTGTAATTGGGTACTTATGAGAGCAATACTGTATGAATAATGTGAACATGTATATTATTGAATGTTTGTGTTATTGTGTATTTAAAAAACACATATCTTGAAATGTATGTTTGGTTTCCATGTGTGTATATTTAATATGGTTCATAGTTTAAATATTAACTCCACCATAAACTGAACAAACCCTTGAAGAGAGAGAAGATCGAGTGACTGTATTTTGTTTCTGCTTCTTCAGATTTCTTATCAGTACACCAGAGTTTAGGAAGCAAACATATATAGGGGTTGAAATGCGTGTAATCAGTTTGAATGATTTAAGTGTTGAATCTCTTCTTGAAGACAAGTTTTTCTTTATTGGTTTATTTGTTATTCAGCTGCATCTAGACTTATCCAAATTTGAGCTTGGTTTACAAATGCAGCAGAATGAGACGGTAGAATGGGCTGTTCTAAACAATGCACATATCAGAGATACAGTATCGTTTTCTCATGACTGACTTGTTTGGGAGAGTTATCCATGTATATTTGTTATCATAAGTTGAACTGGTAGCTTGTCATCCACTCCAGGACTACACAGGAGAGGATACAGTATATATGATGTAATACATAAAAATTTCAGGAATCTATCTTATTTTATGGATGATTTTACATGGTACTTTTAGTGTGTGGCACTCTGAACATTTACATTATGTTCACGGGGAACAAGGTTTTTGGTATTTTCCAACCAGCCATGTAGAATTGTAGCCAGAAAATTTGCTGTGGGACCCCCCAGGGGGCATAATTAAAACACCACATAGCCCTGATCCCTCCCCTCCTCCCTCTGAGAGAACCCTTTTGCAAAGAGCAGAATCAGGCTGCAAGGCCAAATCCACCCACCCTTGAGGCCAAACTTGCCTGCACACAGAAAGCTAGCCAGGGAGGCTTTGGGCTAGCCCATTGTCTGCCACGCTGGCTTTCCAGGGGAGGCTGTTCTCCCACCCAAGGAGAACAGCTCATGGGGCTCCTGAGGAGCCCCACAGGAAGCACCCAGAGCTAGTGGGTTCGCTTTGTCAGACACACCCATGAGGGAGTGAGAGGTCAGGAGGACCTGCCTGCCTGATCCTCTCAGGTTCCCCCCTCTCTCCGGCCTGCTCTTTCTCCCCCCTGGTTGGAGCAGGACAGTCTTGGGCTGCTCACTTGCACCCCAGACTTACTCAGTAGATTGCACGTTTGCCTCCAGTCCATCCTGCTGGAGCCCATCGGGTGGGGAGCGAGTGTCTCTTGCTGGCCCTGAGCCCAAGAGTGCTGTGCTGCACTGGATGGGGGGAGGGCAGGCACAGCTCAAGCAAGTAAAAAAAGGATCAATGTGAGGGAGGACTTGGGGTGGAGGGCAGGAGGGGCAGGGCAGATTCAGGGTGGGGCATGAGGTTCCAACATGGAGCTATATGAGAGAATAGAGCCTGGAGACTACCTAGCTGCCTGCACCTATAGTTCTCATTCTAAAATACCGTTGTCTACAATTGCCTTTAAAACCTAGCAATGACTTGTGAAATAAAAAGCTTCTAGAACTCTGGGAGGGGAGAACAACCCATTGGGACTTAAAAACAAACAAACCTTGACATCATGGCAATACTGACTGACATTTGCACAGGCAACACACATCCTAAGTACACCATGCATCACCTCACAGTGGGAACAGTTCTAGGGTGCTAGGTTTTCACTTATACTTATTAATATAAAAGAACTTTGAAAAATGTAATCCCTATTCGGCAGACTGAAGTGGGTACAGTGTTATGCCAACTTCTCCAGGAAAACCTCATTTTGTTATATGTGTAGATGTGGTGTCATTACTACCGTACACAATAGTGCCCAAAAATGCAGGTCAGAAACTTTTCTGTGGAAATTTTTTAGTGCTTTATTTTTCTATGGAAGATTTTCCACTCCATGAAATTTGTTGTTTCATAGAACTTAACAACAATGAATGCATGCCATTGCCAATACAATGTCCAGGAGGGAATATTTTGCAGGTTAAAAACCATAATTAAAACGTGGAGCTCAGCGTCTGGCGTCTGCATCGGTCCTACAATGTCTGTCAAACTTGTCAGTTTCTGAGTGGTAATTAATATTTTACAGGTGATTATCCCTAGAAAATGTGTGAGACGGTACATGTATGTTTTACTGATTAGTAAACCAGGGTTTGGGGGATAAAACAAGAAATGCATATAATAAGCCAAATAAAAATGAAGTAATATAAATAAAATAAGTGGCAATTTGTCAGATTGGCTGTGTAGATCAAATCAAAACCAAAGCTAGAATTCTTATTTATGGTTGCTTCCACACAAGGGTAGGAAAAAGTGCCCCTCCTGTAGAAGCAGCACCAAGAAGTATGGGAGTGGGTCGGAGTAGTGTCTGCATGCCCTATCCCCTTGCCATTTGTTACTGTCCATATTGGACCCCTGTGGCCTGGCAGCCCACCCTTCCCAGCTGAGCCATGGCTCAGCAGTGCAAGGGGAAAAGCCTGTTGAAGGGCTAAGAGCGTTCGTGGGATAGGAAATGCAAAAGTTAGTTTTGCCATCTTGGAGTTTAGCCCTGCCCCTTCTCTGTATTTTTTGCAGCAGAGTATCCACATGGATGCTCCACCTCCAGCCACCCTGGAGGTCCTACTTTGAGCTAGGTCTTTGTAAATTTTCCTTTCATCTGGATCAAAGGGAAAAGCCCCGGAAGGCCCATGAGTTGTGCTCAGAAGGAGCAGAACGTATGAAAGCTCCCAAATGAAATCCCCATGTGGAAGCAGCCTCTATGTCTCCTCTCACATGGCAGAAGGGACTTGTAATCACCAATTTGGTATAGAACCAAAAGTAATGCAAGTGATGAGGTGTTGCAGCAATCTCCATGGACAAGAGTTAATTCTGTTGAAATAGATGGGTGGAGAGCCACATCCATGGCATATCATCCACAGTTCTTTGAGTGTACTAAAATTAATGCTTCCAGTACCTTTGCCTTCCCCCTTATTAAATAAACAATGCAAGGAAAATACATGCTGATTTTTAAACAAGTATTATTCCAATAAATATAATTTCTCATAAAGACTTGTCTGAATACAACGTTTAAACCATACAGGCAAAGAGTGGCAGATTTTCCAGATCAAACTGGAAACCAAGTAGTATTTCTGTCTTGATTTTTATTGCCACCCAGACTTCAAATTCGTTTCTCATTTGTGGTAACCAAGTCAGTATGCATGAATATTGGTACTCTCCCCTAAGGAACTACATGTCTTTTTCTGCTGTTGTTTTGTTTTTAACCACAATACAGCAAAAGGTTTTCTGGTGCACCACCAATGGAAGCAGTCATTGTTTGCCCTTGTGTGTAGATCAGGCTTTACTTCAGTAATTTGTGTTCCAGTACACTAAGTTACAGGATTTCCAAAGAAGGAGGGGAAAAAGCCCCGTGGCACCGTTCTGTGGAAACTTACACATTGTACAAGTTCTTCTGATTGCATAATGGATAGGTTGTATAGCAGTTCTTGTATATCTAGGAGCAGAAAACTGCCTTCAGATTTAGTTTCACTTTTCTAGTATAGCACCAAGTGTAAACAGGGAGAACACATTTTTCTTGAGTCTTAGGTCACCTTTGGAACCAAGCCATGAGTTCCTTCCCTTTTAGTTGGTAGAATGGAATTTATGAGCCCACCCAATGACAGATAATCAAGCAGGGAACTCTATTCTGGGGTTAATTGGCTCAGTGGACAGCTAATCCATTGAGGTTAATGAAACCTTAATTAGAACATAGTTCATTTTAGCTAGATCTGTTCTTCTTATAAGTGTCAAATAAACTACTCTAATGTATGGTAACATCTGTAAGAGAGGTGCTTATGTCGGATGATTCCTTTCAAATGCTTCTGCTTGCCTGCTAATGTGAACCATATTTTGGTTGGGAGTTAAGTTTAACATGGTTTTTCTATCATAATATTATAGTGATTGAACCTTTTGAACACTCCATGCCACATAGGTATTTAACAGCTTAGCATATTTTTAAGGGCTGAAGGCTAGGCATGGACAACTAGACTAATGAGCTGCAATAAATGAATGAAATGGCAAAAATAACTTGACAGTGGTTAGTCTTATGACATTTTTTTTCTCAAGCAATTGATAGTGTAAGATATTTGCTGTTAATCTTGCAGCTCACTTAGTAAGATTCATACATGGCTGGATTCATGGTTAAGCATATTCTATTCACTAACAAACACAATAAGTAAAACTATTAGATAAATAGAACTGCAGATTTGATATAACCAGGCTTTGAGTGTTGCTTCATAAACTGAAGCCTATACTGGGTCTTTCCCATTCAACCATACTATGATTTGTGGGGGTATCCTTCGTAAATTCCTCCTCGAAGACGTTCAGAGCTCAGTGACTTACGCTGTGGCAAAATTTTGTTGCTTAGCTATTAGGAAACGTAAACTTATTTTAGCTGAAAAAATTGTATGATTCTCTTATTAACATTATTTTATTTTACTAATTTTATTAACTTTCTCTTGTTAATGTTTTTATACTATTCCCATGTTGTTACTGTTCTAATCCTTCTTATATCAGAATTGCACTGATTTACTGGCTCTTGCTGCAGTAAATTAGATCGGATTGGATTTGTGGGGGTACATCAAAGCTGAGACAGGTTGACAAAATGAACAGATTCCATCTTTCAGACTGCTCTTTAGATCCTAATGATAAATGTGAGAGACCATCTGTATTTGCATGTGCCATTGATCTCCTGTATTCAATGTCATAAGTGTAGCCTGCTCAGAAGAGAGCCCATCATTGCATTCGAGCTGCAGCTGTTAAGGAAATTCCCTTTTGTGGAATCAGGATAGAAACTAGAGGCTGGTGGTCAGTGATACAGATACTGACTGAATTTCTTTACACCCCAAATTAGAAAGGGCCTCTGTATGCATTTGTTCATAATTAGATCTGGAGACAAATGCTTTTGGCCTTTCTTGATTATCAAGCATCACATGATATATTACTTCTCCTTTTCCATGTGGAGAAGCATCATATGCTTGGTTAATGGGTAAAGATGGATCGAAGTGCATCAGCAGATTGTCCGATGTCAACCAACTTCATGGCTTCTGAGAAGGCTTCTTCATAGACATGTGATCATATTGCTTTTGGTCCTTCTGCAGCAAACAGTTCAGTGAATGCAATACGCTTTCTAAGTTTGGCACAAATTGACTCAATATAGTTAACAGAACCTAGGAATGAGTTGAATTGTGACACATCCTTGAGCTGTGGGGTTTCCAAGACCATCCTAATTTTTTTGGGCACTTACATAAACCTTGTACATCTGTGATATGCCTTCAGTATGTTAATAACTCTCTTTAAAAGATTGGATGTTAACATATATTCCTCTACTTGTTCCAGTACCATTTGCAAAATTTGCAGATGTTCTTCATTACTTTCACTTGTAACAATATCATCCAGATAGCACTGTGTTCTTGCGATATCTTACAAAACTTGATGTTTTGCTACGTCTCTTTTTTGAAAGCAAGACAGCCACAACATTGAACCTTATCTGCATATTCATCTCTGTAACTTTGGACATTTCTTCAAGATTGAACACTGTTATATTTATACTCTATATCATTGCTGTCAGTGCACTATAATAATCAGGTTATACTAGGGTCTTTATTGTATATCATAAGTATATAATTCAATTAATTAATAAAGTTATAGTAGTATATTAGAATTGTGTGCTTCACTTTGGAAAGTCTGCCTTCCTTTTGCAAATGGTCCAGTCCACTTTGTGGCTAATACTATAACAGGTGTGACTCAGTGAAACTTATGCCATACATTCTGAGGTAGTATCAGTTTTACTTTTATACTTTAATATTCCTGTGCCTTCTTTGAATGTTTCTGATGCCTGGATTAAAATATCTTCTTTGAGTTGTGTAACTGGTTTTTGTACGACTGATTGCAGCACCTTTATGGATATCTAGTCCAGGGGCAGTTTCTGTACCCATTCATGCCCCTGCAGTGCTGTCCCACCTTTCTCAACTACATATAAGTCCAAAAAGCATTTGCTGTTATGTTCTACATCAGCTTGTACAGAGGAGAAAAAACAGTGGTTCTGATACATCTTTAACAAAAGAGAGGTTTTGTTCATCTTAATATTTAAAGGATTTTTTTGTATATTCTGCTTGTGAAATGGACACTGCTGCATTTCTGTCTACACTTGGTGTCAACCAAATGGCAAATTTGTCCATTTTGCTCATATTACACATTTCCATACTTGTGAGACCAGAGGTGTCGAACTCATTTGTTATGAGGGCCAGATCTGCCATAAATGTAACTTCGTTGGGCTGGGCCTTGCATGCTATAAAATGTACCACAAGGTACCAGAGATATAAACTTTATAAAGATGATTTCAGATGCCTAATAGCAATAGTAGGCATGATTGGATTAGATATGATATGCAGAGGGGAAGTAGGTGTGGAGGTATCAGCATTGGTAATGAGATAAGAAACCTAGGTCTCAGTTCCATCCAGGAGGATTCAGTCCAGGAGGATGCAAAGAATAAATGGACATAAGTCTGACATTAGAAACCACAACATTCAGTTGCTGACCTAAGAGTAGCAGTGCTCTTACAAAGGAATTTCAAAGGGAGATTAGAAAGAGAGACTTGCATCATCCTAGACTGGATTGAGACCTAGTTTTCCTGTCTCATTACCAGTGTGTGCTATTATCATCTGAAATCACTCCACTCCCAAACACAGACCCTCCACACAGTACCCTCTCAGATAAACCACCTCAGCTGAAAGGAGATAAAAAACACTCACCCCTCTAGCAGCTCTATCTCCTGCTCCTTTTCAGAGCTCAGCTGGGTCAGAAAAGTGAAATCTTTTACCACACCAAAAACATGGGCTTGTGACCCTAGGAGGATTGCCGGCTCCAGGATAGGAAATATCTGGAGATTTTGGGGGTCAAGCCTGGGGAGGGTGAAGTTTGGGGAGGGGAGAGACCTCAATAGGGTATAATGCCTTGGAGTCCACCCTCCAAAGCAGCTATTTTTTTTTCCAGGGGAACTGATCTTTATCATCAGGAAATAGTGTAATAGTGGGAGATATCCATATGCCACCTGGAGGTTGGCAACCCTAGAATCTAGTAGTTTGTTCCTTATTTTATGCATCCATGTCTCCTCTCTAGCTCTGTTTTGGAGTTCCACTGCATCCCTAGCTTCTGTTTTTATTGTCACTCCAATTTCTACTGCACTTAAGCTTTCTTTGTATGCTGTCATTTGTAAAGTCCACATTCAAATTAATCTCTTAATGCATCAAGTTTTTCCTTTAGGATTGCTAATTCTGCATTGGGAAATTCCTGGAGATTTGGGGGTGGATCCTGGGGAAGGTGAGGTTTGGAGAGGGGAGAGATCTCAGTAGGATATAATACCATACAGCCCATCTTCCAAAGCAGCTATTTTCTCAAGTGGAAATGAAGAAATAGATTGACCTTGCTGGTGCCTCTTTCTGCTATAACTTAGAGGTTTGGACGATAAACGTGGGCGAACAATTTCCATTGTTTCTTTAAAAGACTTGCCTGCAGGCTTCTCTGGAAAAATCAAATTGTCCGCAAGACTTTACATTTTTCCTCCCTTAATACTCAGCAGTGCTGCTATGTGTTTTTCTGGGGGAACTGTTTTTTCTCTCACTGGCTGCCAGAGCAGTCACAGGAAATGGGAGCTGCAGGCAAGGGATGTACCACTACCTGATAGCCCTGTGCTCTAGCCTTTTTGTATATGTAAGCCAATTTTCCACAGCATTATCAAAGGCCTCTATTTGTCCAGTATAGCCTCTACTTGTCCAGTATAGCCTCTATTTGTCCAGTATAGTTTCACAGTGCCAGAATTCTGTACCACAAAATCTTCTTGAATCCCACTTTTGTTGCCAATTGTAGGATATTTGCTGTTAATCATGTTACTCAGTAAGAGTCACCGAAGGGTGAGTTCATGATGAAGCATATTTTATTCAGTAACTGTCCCGGTTCCCTCCGGGACTCTTGCTGGGCCGAACAGGAGATGGGGACCCACAGGCAAATGCTCCCCATGCCAGGTGGCCCTCCCCACCCTTCACTCACCGGCAGCTGTGACGACTCAGGGAGGCCCGGGAAGACAGCAGCGAGGCAGCGGCAGAGTGGCCGGTGGAGGAGATACCCAACGCGAGAGGAGGCCCAAGCCTGTGGCACCAGGGAGGAGTGCCCGGGCTGTTGCAGCATGATAGTGGGGGCTGAGGGTGGGCTCAGGCCCAAGGACATTGGGAGGGTGGCAGCTGGCCCGGGCAGTGGAGAGTCACAGCCAGCAGGCGGTCGGGGGAGAGAAACACCGAGGAACTCTGGTGTGGACCCAGCAGCACGCCCAGCGTGCGTGCCAGCAGGGGCAGGGCCAGACAAGGGCGGAGCCACGTCCTACCCTTTGTAGGGGGACAGAGCCAGCAGGCGGGGGGTGGCTTGGGAGCGGAGGGGAGGATAAAAGGACTATACAGAAATGCAAACATAGGTTCATATCGTAACACATGAGAGTACAATAAAGAAAGAGAGAGAGTGCAGAGCATGGAACCTGAGGGGCAGGGAGGTAAAGTAACCTCCCCCAAGGATTCCTGGGCCAAAGCCCCTTTCTTTCCTGCCCCTTTCGGGCCCCCTCTGTCCTCCCGCGCCTCTCCGGTGACCTGGAGACATGCCTAAAGGATCTTCCCACCCAACCCAGTGGCTTAGGGGACAGAGGAGTCATGGCGGCGCAATGGCGACAGGGGGAGACTGTGGGAGTCCCGAAGAGCTGTGACAGTAACAAACAGAGGAAGTAAAACCAGTAGATACAACAGGAGATTCAACATAACCAGCTACTAAGGGAAACATAACTGTGGATTCAGACATATTCAAATATATAACAGATAATGCTAAGCCTATGAGCATTAAAGGTGTAAATGGATTCATACTATTTGGCATCTGAAAAATGTGTGAATTTATGGGAAGCTTCAAGTCCTACTGGATATGCAAAATGACATGGGATTTTGAAAAAGGTATTATAGTAGGCCTGGTTGGAATTTAGAAACTCTAGTGGTTCTGGGAAGAGTTTCCAGTGGTCATACATGAAATTTAGTGACATAAAACTTTATCTTTCATTGGTATTATGCATAACACTTCTGTTTCTTGCTCAGTTATCTCCAGTAACCAAGCTGCATTGTTTGTGGTTTCTTCTTTCCACTCTGATCCTTTCTTTTTGAAGAGTTAAATTTATTATTCTACCCCAAAGTTACTAATTACACTTGGGCAGAATAAGTACATGTGCCAGTTTTTATCTTTCTCATGGGAGAATTCACTTCCTTTGTCACAAAACAAAAATATTTTTATTAGCAAGCAGAATCATTTATATTGCCTACTTTTATACCTTCCTTCATCTGTCATCCTCCTTAAAGTCCTTGTTGTTCATATCAATACACAATATGTATTAACTGCATGACAGAGTCAATAAAAACCTGATGGAACGTCTTGAGGAAGTTTATTTGTTGTTTTGAGTGTGGATTTTCAAAAACCAGGTTCTTTGTATATGTGCAGAATGAGATCCACTTTTTCTGTTTGAATAATATGGCAAATTTCTTGATGCAGTGTATTTCATGGTTGGTAAATATATCAAGCAAAAAGAGGATTATTTCTGTCATTTGAATTTTTTTCAAAGCATGGACTCCATTACTGAGGTTTGGTTCTCTTTTCTAGCTGGAACATGATATGTAGGAGGTTAAGGTACATTACTGTGATATGCTACAAATATACTACAGCCCTACAAGGAACACAAAGATGTATAAGAACCCAGTTTCCTTAGCTTGTGAAAGAGGGAACCAAATTCTTCCTGCCAAAAGATCTTCTGCTTTCATCAAACTGTACGGGGCTTTTCTGTATCTCCCTCCTTCCCTTTAATTTCAGTCCAATTTTGTTAGAATTCAGATGAGAATTTGCCCATGCTGAACCCAACAATATATGGAGACTAATACTCAGTGTTGTGTAGTAGTTGGAGTGTCAGACTAAGATCTGGGAATCCCTACTCTGCCATAGAAGCTTTCTGGGTAACCTTGGGCCAGTTACATACTTTCAGCCTAACCTACCTCACAGGGTTGTTGTACAGATTAGATGGATGAGAGGAGAAGGTTGTAAGCCACTTTGGGTCCCATTAGGGTTACCAACCTTCTGGTAGCACCTGGAGATCTCCTGCTATTACAGTTGATCTCCAGATTACCAAGATCAGTTGCCCTGGAAAAATGGCTGCCTTGAAGGGTGGATTCTATGGCATTATACTCTGCTGAATCCCTCCCCAAGTTCCACTCCCCCGAAATCTCCATGTATTTCTCAACCTAGTGCTGACAACTCTAGTCCCTGTTGGGGAGCAAAGTAAATAGATGAGGTAGATAAATGAAGTATATAAATAGAATCATAGATTTGGAGGGGGCCATACAGGCCATCTACTTCAACCATCTGTCAATGGATCAGCCTAAATTATACCCTAGTAAGGTATCTTTTTTATTTAGCAAGAGAGGAGGGTACACATGATTGCACAGTCTTGGGATCTCATTTAGTACCTCTTTTACTTTACGCTGATGACGCTACTGTTCTTTCTTACACTAGAATTGGTCTTCTAAGATATTTACAAGCTTTTCATAAGTTTTGTGAAGATAATGCACTAAATATCAATTATTCAAAATCCAAAGTATTAGTTTTTTCGAAAAATTGGAAACTTAAAAAATGGACAATAGGTAATACTGAAATTGCCCAAGTTAAAAAAATCTTCAAATATTTAGGAATCTCATTCAATATAACTTAAATTGAACAGCACATAGAGCTCGAATTACATTGGTAGCTAAGCGACCTCCCTCCCTCCTTAAGCAATTCATTTTTACCAAAGGGAACCAATATATTCCATCAGCAATAAAAATCTTTGAAGCCAAAATTTTATCACAGTTATTATATTGGTGCCCAGTTTAGATAAGGGTGTTTAACAATGAAGTTGAAAGTATCCAAGCAAATCTCTTTTTGCAACTCCTAGGTGTACCTTATTCGGCACTATGCATTGAATTGGGCCAACATCTTACAGATATGAAAACCTGGTTAGCTACCTTTAAATTTTGGTTCAAAATATATTTCAGAGCTTCAACAAATTTATTTCATGATTAAAAAACAACCCACACAATGTTAATTGGTTTTCAGGCATTGAAAAGAAAATTCACCAATTAGATTTTTCTGCTGTTTATTTCCTTTTGTTGAATGAAACCGCTATCTTCTGAACAATTAAACAAAGATTGTTTGATTTAGAAATTCGAAAACTGTGCCGATTACATCCTCATTCTTCATCTCAGGCTTTTTTGCATCTTGTAATACAACATAACCAAATGGCTAAGTACCTTCACAATCTTGACGTTCCTTCACACAGTAGAACATTTACTCTAGCTCGATTAAACGTCCTTCCCTCAAATATGCTATTAGGCAGATTAGGCAAAAAAAAAATATCCCGTTTCATGAAAGGGATTTCCTTAAAATCTCTTGACTCAATTCAACATATCATTCTAGATTGTCAATGTCATACAGCCATTTGTAAGGCTCTTTTACTGCTGTCATTGATCTTTAATTCTAATGTTAATAAATATAGAATTATCCAATATTTCTTAAATAACACCAACCCTGAAATTACAGCTTTGGTCGCTAAGTTTCTAGCTGAAGTGATTAAAATCAGATACTGGTTTTTAAACTGAATTATATGTATTTTAATTGCTGATTATAATATTTTAGTTTGTTGGAATTGTTACTATATGTATTTTACTGTTCTCATTATGCCATTAAAGTTGACTGTACTGAACTGAACTGATTGCACAGTCCACTTATGAACCTAGTTAAACATAATTAAGACATTTTCAGGTGCGTAGCTTTGTTGGTCTGCAGCAGAAGGGCAAGATTTGAGTCTAGCAGCATCTTTAAGATCAACAAGTTTTCCAGGGTATAGTTATGACATAGTTAAGACATTGAATCTTTGTTATGTTTCAATAATGCTTTAAGCTAGGCTCTGGAAAAGGGTGTAGATCTCTAGACTGGCTTGACATGATCAGTCACTCTTCCTGAGTTTTCCTCCTTCGGATTTCTTGGCACCTGGTTTTATGAAAGAAGCCTAGACTAACTTGATCAATTTAAAAAAATGACCTTTTCCAATCATAAAGGATGCCTATTCAGATTTTCTGTGGGAAATATGTATTCCTAAAATGTTTTCCTCTTCTTCCTCTTCTCCAGTCAAAATCAATATTGCCAATTAGCAAGACTGAGAAATACTTTTTAACATTTATTATTTTCCTTTTCTAGATGAACACAACGATGTACAAAAGAAAACTTTCACAAAATGGATAAATTCTCGCTTTTCTAAGGTAAGTATGTCTTGAAAACAGGAAGACAGTTACCTTGGATTAGAAAATGTAGCCTTATACATCAGAAATCTCTGTGTTAACTAGTGTACAGTGTAAATAAAGCTGTATGTGACCCTTCAAAATATTCATTCTTTTTCCTGAACCAAAGAGATTTTGCATTCAACAGCAGACAATATAGTTGAGCTAATGCCCATATAAAAAAGAATTTGTGACACATGATGAAATTCATTTATTCAGTTCATTCAGTCATTCATTCAATTTCAGCTTGGTGCTTATTGGTATTTGGAGAACTTGATCTTGTCATAATATGGTAAAAGTCTGCTTACAATATCCTGAATGCATTAAAATGGATTTTGTTGACTGCCCTCACAGAGCAGCTTGATGAAACATTCAGGGAACTTCCATGCTGACCAAGCAAAACTACTAGTTCTTGTAAGCTTATGTTGTTCTAGCTTGCTGTATAGATCTATTTCCTGTTCTACCACTTGTCCCCATACTAAAATTTATTGGCTGTATTTCTCAAGTACGAAAAAAGTGGCAGATATTTTAATCCCATTACATTACTAAACAGGGAATGTTGCTTATAGATTCAGTTATTTTGCTATATTTTAATTATGTTCAGCACACAAGCAGAAAAAATAAACATATCAAGTTGAGTATAATCGTGATCGTAAGACTGCGTGCAACCTGTAGTTTGGCTCTTAGGATTCTGCAAAGGATTCTACATTAAAAGGATTCTAGAAACATGTACACACACTGTTTTCCTGCTACAAATCACCCCCTCTAGCGAGCTGCTTGGCCTAGAACTAATCTCTCATCTGTTCTCTCCATGAGACTACAGCCCTGGCAAATAACAAAATGCCTAGCCTTGCAAAAGATATCTCCCCCCCCCCCCCGTTGCATATCTTGGAAAAGTGAAGTGTCCACCTAGGCTCAGGGCCATGTCATGTGCAGGAAATTTGCTGGATGTCCAATGCTTGCACAAGTGTACATAGTCCTGTCTGTTCTGCAGTAGTTACTAATGGTGCAATATGTGGTGCCAAAGAAGTGAATAAGACTGGCCATAGCATTTCCCTTGGGTGGGGGTTAAGAGATCAAATATAGTTTTGGCTTGGGGAATAGCTGATCCTTTCTGTCAGGTTAGAATAGCCTGTAGCACCATGTTAAAACCTCTAGTAATACTGTACAATGAAACTGGAGTTGTTGCAGCTTAGATGCAAGGGATGACTAATCTACTTCCAGTGATGCATATACTGGTTTAGGTGAAGTAATCCACATTGATCTAGTGGTTTTATATGTGAGATATCATGGTGAGACAGAGAGGATCATGTGTTATTCCTTCATAAGGTTCTGCCAGAATAGGATTTTAGATGATAAAATGTCTTCAGCAAAATACGGTTTCCATGGTATAAAATTTAATACCCAGGAGTCAATGCTGGGATCATTAGGACTTTGATAGTCGAGAAATATCCACAAGTGAGTCAGAGTATGGATTTATGGTGCTTTTGTTAAGTGACATGTAAACTTATGGATCTGAAATCACAAGGGCTTTGTTAAAGTGCTATTGTTTATCCAGTGGACATTTTAATTGCTTTTGAATATTAACCATAAGGTCACTGCATGCCTTTTGAATGTGTATGCTGAAGGAAAATAGGTTTGTGTTACAACATATATAAAAATGCAATGTGCAGGAAAATTGAGAACATCATTATTTGATAGTCTTATTATAATAGCACAAGACACTTCACAAGTGGTTTGCACTTCACTGGGCATGCATTTGAAATGCTTGAGTTCCATAAAACTATTACTACTTTGTACCATTGAATATACTGAGAACGGCTTTTGCACTTTAATTTTGCTGCCTTTCCATACATAATGTTCTGTAAAAAGGAAATATAATTTAAAGTAGTTGTTACTGTAATGTCAGGTAATTTTGCGTCATATAGAGATATAGAAAGAACCTCCGTTCATCCAGAAACAGCAACAGCAAGGCCTAGATAGTTGGTGCTGTTTTACTGCAGAAAACAAAACCTCTTTAACAGCATACAAAATTTAATAAAGTTGTCTAAGTACAGAATAAAAAATTGAAGGTCTGAATTCTGTCACAGAAGCTACAATGAAACATTGGAGTTATGAACGCTTACCTAACATTGAGATATGCCTTTTATATATGTATTGCTTTATGAAGAACTAGCCTGGTGCCCATGCTTCACTACGGTATTTAAGTTCCGTAAATCCACTTATAATACTGATTATGTGAAATTTGAAATGTCACATTTGTTGGAGGAATTCTAACAGAGAAGATTGTAGTGTAAGAAATGAAGTGAGACATATGTACTTTTTTTCTGTACTGAAGGACCTCTCTCTAGACCACATTGATGGTTCTTCCCTCAGGTGCTAGGATCACCGGGCTGCTTGATGAGATCACTCTGGAGCAGGCCACATAGAACTGTCCATTTAAGAAGCAGTTGTCTGTTAAGTCAACTCCTGCTACCTTCCACGAAAGTGATGGCCTCTCTACTTGTGTTCCTGGATTGTTTTGCTCATATGGAGACTGTGTTGATCTGAGCACCTCAGGGTGATCTCGCTGGTACTTGGCCTGTGCAACTCAGTGCACTGCAGGAGTAGTATGTGCAAATGTCTTTGCTGCATTCCTAAGTTGTCTCCTCTTTGTAGCATTGGTGTTTCTGGCTTGACGTTTTCCAGGAGTTTTCTTGGGGGCAGTAAGAGGTGAGAGGTGTGAGGGGGAGGCCTGTTAGGTGTAGGAGGTGGGGGAAGTGTGTTGGAAGCCATCAGAGAGGCTGGGCCAGCAGCTTTGCTTTACCTCACAGGTGGTTGTTGGCCATTCCTGATTTCCTCAACTGTCATTAGCTCTGTGCAGTCCCCTGTAACTGTTGGGTTCCCCCCCTCAGAACACTGAGCTCTGCAGCTGACCAATCAGAGAGTGGGGGGTGTAGAGAGGCAGCCACATAGGAATCAATGGGGGGAGCACATTTTCCCCCTTTTGACCCACATAGGGATCAAATTTCTAAAAATCCATTCTTAGCGAGCACCTACACCATGGTAGGAGCGCTCTCCCCGAATTTGGTGTCTCTAGGTCCAGCGGTTTGGCCTGAGCGTTGATTTTATGGTGAGGGGACTTTCTTTTATATATATAGAAGATGTGGAGTATTGATTTTCCAATCTTACTTGACTTGTCTTGACAGACTTTGGGAAAGAAAATAATTGTGCAGTTAGAATTGGTCTTTCTCTGATGAAGACGTTGGAAACGAAAGCATTATCTGGAAACTTTGTTAGAATAGATTATTTTTGGACCTTCTTCAGTTTTTGTATTTTGTAGAAGAAGAAGAGAGATTGGATTTATACCCCGCCCTTCACTACCCAAAGGTGTCTCAGAGCGGCTTACAAACTCCTTTCCCTTCCTCTCCCCAGAACAGACACCCTGTGAGGTGGGTGGGGCTGAGAGAGCTCTTGACAGAAACTGCTCTTTTTCAACAACAGCTCTTGTCAGAACTACAGCTTGCCCAAGGTCATCCAGCCACGTGCAAGTGGAGGAGTGGGGAATACAAACCCGGTTCTCCCAGATTTGAGTTCACGCACTTAACCACTACACCAAACTGGCTCTCTTGACAGACAACTGCCTGTTACTTAGGGAACTTTATTAAATTTTGTATGCTGTTAAAGTATTGACAGATATGTTTGTATAAATGCTGTGAGTATTATTATAGCATCACACACAGCCTTGTTTCCTTTCTGCTCTTCAAGTTGGCAGGTGTGGTTCTTTCATTATTTCCAATAGATTCAAGAGTGGCAGTTGTGTTGCGGTAAAAATAAGGAGGTCTTGTGGCACCTTTTACTGTATAGATGCACTGTAAAGTAAGCTTTTATGGGCTAGAATCAATTTCATCAGATGCAAGGTTTATCCTCAGTTGAGAGTAAGGCAGAAAAAAATGTGCAGTTAAAAGGCAATAAAATACAAGAGGCACATTCTATGTCATTTCTGTGCAAAGCTTAAATGTGCATAAGACAACATAGTGACCATTCCTAGGAAAAGTTACTGGTGAAAAACATAAGTCTTGCTTGGTTTGTAAATTAGTTCATCGTCATTCATGGTGCTGTGTTATCTGTGTGTGCCACAGCTTCTTCATAAATAAATGTATCCTTTCCCTCAGAAAGTTTTTAAATCTTTTAAACTATCACCTACTGATGCTATTTTATCCTTGGAACTCAAACTACTGATATGAAGTGGTGCCTTTCTGCAATTTGGTGTTTGATTTATTTATTTATTCTTTAGATTTGTATCCCACCTTCCCCGAAGGCTCAGGGCGGCTAACAAGGGCATAAATGCCAGATTAAAACAGTAAGAACAGTATAAAATACAATAATACAACATAATACAGTTATTAAAAATATCGGTGCTCCAATACTCACTCTGAATCATAAAACCAAGATGGTGTTCTGAAGATGTTATAACAGAACAACAGCAGTATATGTCCCCACCACCCTGTCATCTGCCAGGAACGTCTCGCACCCCTGATGATACTCGCACCAGCGGTGGTAGAGTGCGGTGATGGAAAAAGTGTTGGTGGAATAATGGTGGCGGCGGCTCTTACTCAAAAGCCTGGTGGAAGAGCTCCGTTTTACAGGCCCTGCGGAACTGCACAAGGTCCCGCAGGGCCCGGATCTCTTCTGGGAGCTCATTCCACCAGGTAGGAGCTGCCACTGAGAATGCCCTGGCCCTGGTCACAGCAAGTTTGATGGTCTTTTTTTAAAAATTT
>NW_015173125.1:167557-167741 GCF_001447785.1 Gekko japonicus | reverse complement strand
GGCTCTGGGGCAAGGGATGCTCTGTCTTCTTGGTGCTTGGGGGGGGTCAACAGTGGGAGGGCTTCTAGTGTCCTGGCCCCACTGGTGGACCTCCTGATGGCACTGGTATTTCTGGCCACTGTGTGATACAGAGTGTTGGACTGGTTGGGCCTTTGGCCTGATCCAACATTGGCATCTCTTATGT
>NW_015173125.1:149046-166767 GCF_001447785.1 Gekko japonicus | reverse complement strand
TGAATCCAGTACTCCATTGGCAACCAGTGTAGCGCTTTCAGCACAGGCCGGATGTGATCCCGTCTAGGGAGACCCATCAGCAGCCTGGCTGCAGCATTCTGCACTAGTTGCAGCTTCCGAACTTGCGACAGAGGCAGCCCCATGTAGAGAGCGTTACAGTAGTCTAGCCTTGAGGTAACCGTCGCATGGATCACTGTGGCCAGGTCATCACGGTCAAGGAAGGGGACCAGTTGCCGCGCCAGCTGAAGATGGTAAAAGGCCGAGTTGGCAGTGGCTGCTACCTGGGCCTCCATCATTAAGGAGGAGTCCAGGAGCACACCCAAACTCCTAACCTCCCACGCCGGCACCAAAAGCTCAGGTGCTTCAGCGTCCCAGTGCCTTAATGTTAAACAGAACAGCTGCTGAGTGTTGTTTCTCTTCAATTAACATAGGCAACAAAAAACATAATTGAGTAATTTCAGGCTCTTAGTCTTCTTCAGGATCTGCTTAGACCATGAAAATAGGCTAACTCTATCCGCTAAAGGAGGCCTCAGGAGACCTTACTACAGCTTCTTCATATAACAGAGATGCAATACTTGAAACAGAAGAACTCCCCTCTTTGGCTGATAGCTTACTTTCTCTGGAAGAAGTTTATTTGCCTAAGCTAGAGAAAGTGTTAAATGAATGTGCCAATGAAGACCAGCAAGCCTCTGTTTTTGACTTTGTGGCAAAACAATGCTTACTAACAGCTAAAGCAGTAATTGGACTATATGAGCAACTCACCTCTGTGCAGAGACACTGTCGGTGACCTTTCAGTCCTTCACTCAAAAGTTTTCGGGAGAGAAGGCTCAAGAAGCTGGGCTTCTGGAGTCTTATCACAAAGAATTAATTACTGAAGAGGCAGCTGGAGCTGTTATGGGGCAGAAACGGTCAACCTTGAATTATAGTCAGTCTGCAGTGGGTAATGATGAGTTTGCTACTTGAACTAACAGACAAATTTTGCAGCTAAACCGGGTTGCACTCCATATTAGTCTGAATCAATGCTCCCTCTAAGCTGTGGAGTCTTGTGAGCAAAAATTCTACTTTGTGAGCTACTGGCATTAAAGTTGTGAGAGAGTGATTTGGCTACTGCACAAATCAGTTTGCTCTGGAACCATCCTTCCTGAGCTAAGACAAAATGTGTGAGCTGGAAGCTAAAAAACTGTTAGCTAGCTCACAGTAACTCAGTTTAGAGGGAACACTGGTCTGAATAATAATAACTGGCAACTCTGGTGCTCTCACAGAAACATCATTAGATCCTTGAGCCAACTCTTCTAAATCGAGCCTCAATATGTTGACAATCGCTATGAACTGGCTTACAGTTTCAGCACCTAAAAGAATTCTCCTAACTTTCAAACGATCTACTTTGCCACTTATATTGTTGAAGCCACTCATGTTGCTGAAGTGTTGCTACCCTAGCCGAGGCTGATCCTGGGCTGGCTTCTCTTGCAGCCTGGTTTAAACCCAGCAGTGGGAAAAACCACCCAGCCAGCCCCAAGCTGAGCTGGCTGGGGCTGTCTTCTGCAGCCTCTTTATAAAGGGACTATAGAAGCCTGACAAACAGCTGAGAAGTGGGAGCAATCTATTGGGATATATTTGGGATGCCAAAATGTACCCCCAAAATACCAATAATGTATGTTTTGGGTATATTGTCAGCTTGGGTAGATCCGAATGCACACCCCTAATGATTGCTTTGGCTTTCTCTGTTATAAGATCTTCAAGGTAATGTTCCAGCTCCTCCCAGGTTGACACGATATTTGATTTCCTTTGTTGTGGGGGAAGGTATGCATTGACCACCAGAAGAGCTTCAAAATCTAGGTGTAAAAGGACAGCCATTGCCAGATGGTTCAAAGGCTGTAGTGAAGTGCACCTTGCTTTTAACAAGGTAGATACTAGAATTCCCAGGCCCCCCCCTTTAGCCTACCTGGGACCTCTCCGGGGATCGCCTCTAAGTTAAAAGAATATTAGTAACCACAAAGTATGAGCTTACTAGCAGTCCAAGTCTCTTGTATCAACATTATATCGTAATTCTTTTGAAAAAAATATTGTTCCTGACTTCTACAGCGGGACCATCCAGCGATGTTCCATGATGTAATCATCAAGGAGTCTGTTGTAACTGACTTATGCTGATCCAGAAACCGTCATGCTTTATCCACTTGTTTTGGTAGTTGTTTTGCATGGTTATTTTCCGTATCCATTAAAGTTTCTTCCACTATCATACAGAATTCGGGATCACTAGATGGAACAATACGATTTGATTTTGTGTTTCCTTTATTTATTATTACGATCGGTTCCAAAGGAGGACAAGTATCCTCAATGGGAGGGGGATTTCCTTTGTCCTGTATCAGCCTCAATGGTTCGTGAGAAACATTAGTGGAAACCCTTGGCCATTCTCCATAAGAGGAGGACTGCTTAAGAGTCTTCAGACTAGATACCAGGAGCTCAAGTCGTTTTATCAGGGAGTCCTGTTCTGTTGTAGGTAGAGAATCAAAGGAAGATAAAAGATTGGCTTCTACCTCATCCTCTGGCCAACTATTGGAGAATTTGCATAATCCATATTCTCCTATGTTGTTTGTTCTTTAGAGATTATCTCAGAACCCCCAGCTCTTTTCTTTGGGACTAGCCTCTGAATTACAGAGTTTCTGTAGTGTCTCTGCAGTCTGATCCCTAGTGCAGAATACCTAGAGGCGTGTGTAAACATTTGCGATGGAATTTGGTTGGTGCGAAAATGTAAAAGGAAGCGCTCAAAGCATATTGGGCCCAGGAGTCTCTCGATCTTTAAAAGATCAATGGCCTCTGATTCAGTCTTTAGAAGGGAGGCCAGATGTCTTTTTGCCCTCCATTTTTTGGACCAATTAATATATTTCCCTTGCAATGGGAATACATTTAAAACAATACTTTTAGAATCATATATTAATGAAAAGGAGGCTTTCCTCTGGTCATTGTACATTGGGGGGGGGCTGCATACTTTATACTAGTAGTCTCCTCAATATCTGCTCCAATCTTCCCTGGGGGGGGTCTGGATATTTTTTTAGCCGGGTGCCCCTTCCACTCCCCTGCAGTAGGTTAACACTCTGCTCAAGCTGTGAGAAATTTTTTGGGAGGATCTCGGCTGACAAAATTGTCTGACGGGCTAATAAACCAACTCCACAGTTTGCTTGAAGGTTTCTGTATATATCAAGGGTATTGGAGAGGGCAAAACATCCTCATGGCATATCTGCTTTACTGGGCAATCAGCCACCTCGTCCTCCACTTCCAGGCATTCATACCTATCCTGTAATTTTAATGGGGCATAAAAGTCCTCTATCCTTGGTTGTTTATTTGTCGGGGATATTTTCATCCCCGCAAAAGGATATGCTCTCTTCTGCCCCATTTTTAAATAAGTATTTATATTCAGGGGAAGGCCCAAGACAGACTCTTACCTATTTTACTGAGCTTCACGTCTCATCACATCAAGCCCAGTTGACTCATGAGGCTGCATCTGACATTCCTATCGGAGGATATTCCAGGCTGTGATACTATTTAGCAGAGAGACCTCGTAATTCCAGCCAGTAAGTAAAACAGTTCTTCTTAACTTGGAAAAAGTCCTTGTTTACCTGGAAGATGCCCAGCAGTCAAACAACTGTAGAAGGTAAGGTCTTTGAGAATCTTCAACAATCTTCAGCACACATAACTGAGATAACTAATTAATCTTCCTACGCAGTCCTTTCAAGTTGTATTAATGCCCAGCTGAACAGTTGATATCCTTGCCTGTAAATAACTTGTTTAACAGTTCTATAGCCAGAAAAAACATAAACCACAGAGCTGTGCCTTCAGCGTCCTTGTTGGGCGAGGTTCAAGAGAATGATCAATTTACTACTGGAAACATGGGTCGAATTAATTAAAGACTTACTGTGGTAAGAGGAATTCATAATCCTGATGGATTTCACATTTTATCCCTTCAGATAATGGGAAAACAGAACAGGGGTGTCAAACATAAGGCCTGGAGGCCAGAATTGGCCCATCCAGGGCTCTTATGTGGCCCGCAAGCAACTGGTGCAAGGGAGGGAACAGAAGACTGCTTGGGGAGGGTAGTGGGTGGAATCACTCCAATTATGGCTTCAGCACAGTGGAACAACCTCCTCTGCAGCAGTCAGGCAGCATGGAAGCATCTGCCCAGAGCTGCACTGCTGGGTCTCCAGTCTGCCAATATGGGGTTTCCTCTACACCCCCTCCCAGCCCATGGGGCCTTGCAGTGAGGATACACCAACTCGGATCTTACGAGTTTCTGTCCTTTATACAGTTTATACGTTTTATGGCACACTTGGCCTGGACCTGACATAGTGACATTCATGTTGGATCCAGCGCCCGTAACAAATGAGTTCGACACCTCTGACATAGAAGTTCTCGTTACTGGACAGCTCTTTCTATAATTTCAAGCCTTCTGAACCACTTGGCCTGGACCTGACATAGTGACATTTATGTTGGATCCAGCGCCCATAACAAATCAGTTCGACACCTCTGACATATAAGTTCTCTCTTGTTACTGGACAGCTCTTGCTATAATTTCAAGCCTTCTGAATCATTGAGATTAAAAACAATGGGTTTGGCAATTCCCTTGCTCTTTCACCTGGCTAACTAAATTGGGCTACGAGAGCACATGAGGCCTAGGAATTTTGGACTTCTAGTGTCCCACCTTTCAGAGGCCTTGGAGCTGAGAGAATGCTACTCTAAGTCAGCTGTACATATGCTGGCATGTTGTGGAACCATTCCTAATAACTTGTGTCAGTTAACACTGCCATGTCTTTGGAATGTGAGGGGAGTAATCCTCCTTCCTGGTACACTAACAGTGTCTCCTGTCTGGGTTGTTATCTGTGTATGCTATTTTTTTTACCTTGGGCTTCCAGCTGCTCCTGATCTGCTGGGAACGAACGGCTCACTTTTCTCCCGCTCACTTTTCTCTCTCGTGCGCGGGACCATGCACAATGCTTATTGGTTTATGCTTGTAATGGGGGGTGCTTTGAAACTACTATAACTTTGGGTGCCCTGCTGATTTGGGCCTTTCTGACAAAGAATGTTCACGTGCCATAGTTATGAACTACCAATAAACAGAATACTTCTTATGAAGCGCTGTGTGGTGTGATCTGACTATAGAACCTGACAACTTGAGAACACAGTTTGTCCTCAAATCTAAAGTTGCAGATGAAGACAAAACGGCAAAGTTTTACAAAATCATCAAGAAGCATATAGTCTGCAGCTGTCCAAAACTGATCTATTGGGTTGCAGTAGGACTTCAGTAGCACTCTGAAGATTAAATGTCTACCACTTCATGGCTTGTTTTGTTTTGTTTTGGCTGCAGAATTGACACAGAATTTGAAACTGAATAACTGCTAACAACTATTTCAGCCAGTTGTTGATCAGTTTATGGTCTAAGTTGTCAGGCTTTTACTAGTGTGTATTTTAAGTAATTTGCATATCTTTTTATATTGCATTTAAGCTGTTGATAGGGAAACTTACTTTACTTTTTTGGCACTTGTACTGCCATAATACAGGACACAGGTACTAATGTGTGAAATCTGAATAATCCATTGAACTCTGTATCTTTGATTTGCACATTGAAGGAAAGGAAAGCAGAGGTCTGTCAGATTGTCATTTACTGGTGGCTGCCTACACCAGTGATTTTCCAACTTAAATGCACTGAAAGAACTGAGGACTGGTGTGTACATGTTACCTAATGTTTTAGAATCTGGTAAGGTCACAGTAAAATGGAGAAATATGTTTAGGAAAATATGTCTGAAAATACCATGTAAAATGCAATAGTATTTTATCTCAGTAATACTACAGTCTAGGTGGTAGGTAGGAGTTAGTTCTCACTTGAAATGATCATCCTTATGTATATTCTAGAGATTAAAATTCTTGTCTACCCAACATGGACTTCGTGATTTAGGCTTTGTCAATGTCTAAGAAAAATCCCTTTGAAGTAGTTGGGTCATAGCCTCATAGAGAAGATTATCTCCTTCTTGAAGTAGCAACACAAAGGATAATTTAGATACCGGCTGATCACTTAGATATTTCTTTGAAGATGGGAAATTACATTTCAAGATCTTGTTAAAATAATCAGATTCAGTCTTATTATGTAGTTCAATGTTCTGACAGGAAACTTAGCTGAGTTCAAAGAATGCAGAGAGGTGTGATCCTTTTGATACACAATCAGAAACAAAAGTAGTAAAATAGCCTGGTTTAGGCTTAGGGGTTAACCATTTGGAGTTTAGAATTAACATTTGTAGAGATGTAACAATAATTAATAGCAAATATAATATGTAAAATCCTATCCATACATAATGATAAAACAGGGTTTGTTTCTGTAGGAGTGAGCCTCTAGAATTCTTTGGTTTGAGCATTTCCTTCACCTACCACATGTAGCTGATTAATAAGATTCCGAGGTTGATCACAAACTATAGTTTCTTTCTTTCACTGAAACACAAAATATTGTGAAAGAGGTTGGAATCTTGGTTTGTTGTATGGAACAGAACAAATAATAGTTTGTGGTTTGAATGTAAGAATCTTTAAAATCACCATGGTGGGAAAGGAAAGACGTGAAAAAGCTTGTGCTTTTTAAAATAGTAATATGCTCTGTTAATATCAAACCATACTTCAACTATTACCTCTGAATTATGCCTAGACCAAAAATTGTCATAGTTGTAGCAGGTTTTCCCTTTTCTGGGGAACACTTTGGTTCCTAACTCTGAGGATAAGCCAGGGTGATTTAAATACAAAACAAGCAACATGTAGTGATGGTTCAGTACATATAAGTGTAATTGAGAAATACTGTCTCATGAGACTGTAGGTGGTAGAATGCTACATATGTGGAGAGAGGAAGGAAGAAGCAACTTGAACAGACCCATGAAGGGATTGTTGGGGAAGAAAGGCTTTTATTCAAACTATTTGGAGTGAGTGGAGTTTCTTGCTTTAGGAATTGGCCACCATTTCCTTTCATTTGCAGTGAACTGCAATTCAGATATATGTAGATCTGTTTTGTGTGGTTCTAGACATGATTAACAGCAGTTTAGGTTTTCATATTTCAAACCATAACAATTTGGGTAGGCACACAAGAGAACAGTTTGTTCTTTGGCTCAAAGGAATCCTGCTGCAGTGTGAAGTGTAGAGTCTCAGAATAAAAAGCTCTCTCCTCTAAATACTACAAAGAAGCACATCTCTTAATCAACTATGCAGATGATCCAAGTTAATTATATTAACTTCTGTTTTGCCTAAATAACCATATAATCACCCTCCAAATTATCAGTTAAGCATATGCAATTCGTATTTTATCTTAACAATTTTGTACAAAGTTTGCAATAATGAATTGCCTATTTAATTTTTTTTGGGTCCCTTAAATATACGGATGCCAGACCCCCCAGTGAGGGTGGGATCTCCCACAGCCAGGTCCCACCTCTCCTTCAAAGAAGAATTTTCTTAAGAAGAATGCGCAGTTTTAGAAAGTGAAGTGAAAGTTGCACTGATAGCAATAGGGAGAAACAGATCATCAGAAGTAGATGGGATCAGTGTTCCTTCTAAGCTGAGTTAGTGTGAGCTAGCTCACAGTTTTTTAGCCTCCGGCTCACACATTTTTGTCTTAGCTCAGGAAGGATGGCTCCAGAACAAACTAATTTATGCAGCAGCCAAATCGCTCACTCACAACTTTAATGCCAGTAGCTCACAAAGTAGAATTTTGGCTCACAAGACTCCACAACTTAGAGGGAGCATTGGATGGGATATCAATAAAGCTCTTTCAAGCCACAGAAACAGTCCATCAAAATCTGAACAAGAATATTCCAACAAATTTGGAAAACAAAACAATGGCCCGCAGACTGGCAATGGTCAATCTACATTTCAGTTCCATAAAAAGGAAACATCAAAGACTGTAGCTCCTATTGGACAAACGCTTTAGTTTCTCAAAATCTTTCAAAGAAGACTGTTATCATATATGGAATGAGAAAATGATTACTGCCGAACATCAAGAAGACAAAAGTAATGACTACTGGAGAATTAGTCAGCTTTAAGGCTGACAATGAAAAGAATTTCAGAAGGAAATCAGCTTGTGTTTCATAGATTACAGAAAAACGTTTGAGTAGATCATGAAAAGCTTGGCTGGTTTTAAAAGAAATGGGTGAAATGAATGTGCCACAACATTTGATTGTTTCGATGTGCAACCTATACTCTGGACAAGAGGCTTCTGTTAGGACAGAATATGGAGAAACAGAATGGCTTCCAATTGGCAAAAGTGTCAAACAGCGATCTATTTTATCTCTTTGTCTGTTCAATCTATGTGCAGAACATATCACAAGGAAAGCAGGATGAGATTTAGATGATGGTAGAGTGAAAATTGGTGGAAGGAACATTAACACTCTTAGATATGCAGATGACACCACATTACTGGCAGAAAAAAGTGAAGACTTTAAATGGCTCCCAATGAAGATTAAAGCAAAAAAGTGTCAAAGCAAGATTATTTATTTATTGGATTTATAACCTGTCCTTTCCTGTACAACAGGGCTCATGGTGGAGAACAACAATGGTAACATGATAACTAGCAATTAAAATAGTAATAACAATTTTGAATTAAAACAACTACTAACAATTAATACAATGGCCCATAAAAAGGAAGCACAGCATAGTGCCCCTTATCCACATTGCCCCTTCTCCATAGTGCCCCTTATCCACAAATTAATAAGTAAGGAAAATGGATAAGGAAAGGGAAGGAATGGGGGAAGAGAGAGGGGGACAAAGGGGGGGGAGGGAAGTGAGGTCAGTCTTGATGGAAACTGTCATTCTCACCCATAAGCCTGGTGGTACATCTCAATCTTATGGACCTTGTGGAATTGCATCAGGTCTCACAGGGCCCAGATCTCACTCGGCAAAGAGTTCCACCAGGTCGGGGTCAGGGCTGAAAAAGCCCTGATTTTGGTTGAGAACAGCCAGATACTTTTTGGGCCGGGGATCACTAGTAGGTTGTCATTTATTGAACGTAGTGCTCTTTGGGGAACATTCCAGAAGAGGCAATCCCACAGATATGCTAGTCCCAAACTGTTTAGGGGCTTAAAGGTTAGTACCAAGACCTTGAGGCTGATTCAGTATTCCACCTGGAGCCAGTGGAGCACTGGTTGGATACGGACTCTAAATAGGGTTCCTGTGAGAACATGCGCTGCTGCATTCTGGACCAGTTGAGGTTTCTGGGTCAGCCTCAAGGGTATCTCTGCATAGAGTGAGTTACAGTAGTGTATTCTGGAGGTGACCATTGCATGGATCACTGTGGCTAAGTCAGGGTGGGTAAGGAAAGGGGCCAGTTGTCTAACCTGGCGCAGATGGAAAAACGCCACCCTAGCCGCATTTGCGATCTGGGCCTCCATTGAAAGGGAGGCATCTAGAATCACACCCAGGCTCTTAACAGTCAGTGCTGCCATTAAGGGCACACTGTCAGGCTGGAAGTTGGCACCCGAATCCAGAATCTCCCTGGCCCAGCCACAGAACCTCCATCTTAGATGGATTTAATTCCAGCCAACTCTGTTTCAGCCATCTAACCACAGCCTCTAAACCTTCAGCCAAAATATCTGGGACTGAATCTGGCTGGCTGCTCAGCAACAGATAACAGCTGAGTGTCACCTGCACACTGGTGACAACTGACCCTGAAACTCTGCACCAGCTGGGAGAGGGAGCCCATGTAGATGCTAAATAACATTGGGGAGGATTGCTCCTTGGGGAACACCACACACCAAAGAGTATCATGGTGAAAACTTCTCCCCTAGCATCACCCTCTGTCCCTGACCTTGGAGAAATGAGAAGCCATTCCATGGCTATCCCACGGATTCCCACGTTGGTGAGGTGGTGGGTCAACAGATCATAATTGACTGTGTCGAATGCTGCCGTTGTCAAGCGATAACAGCAGCACTGACCCGCCTTGGTCCAGCTGTCTATGAAGGTTGTCTATGGGACCAACCAGTGCCATCTCGGCCCCATGGCCAAGGCGGAAACTGGACTGAAATGAGTCCAGAGCTGATGTGTCTTCCAGGAAAGTCTGGAACTATTCTGCTGCCACTGTCTGAACTACCTTACCCAGGAACGAAAGATTCAATACTGGGTGGTAGTTGGATAGATCAGTTGTATCCAGAGATGGTTTCTTCAAGAGCAGCCTCATCACAGACTCCTTGGGTAGACCCCGAACTCAAGGGAAAGGCTTATAATGTCCACCAGGAGGATTCTTATTCCATCAACTCTGGCTTTCACCAGCCATAATGGGCATAGATCTAAGAGGCAAGTGGTGGGCTTCACGGCACTCAGAATTCTGTCAACATTAGCCCAGGAGAGTTGGCTGAATTTGACCAATACTAGACACGGAGATGGCCAAGGGACCTCTGGTTCACATACTGTATCTATGTTGGCAGACAGGTCATAGCAGAGCAACAAGATTTTATTTGCAAAAAAACTCGCGAAGGCTTTACAGCTGATTGCTGAATCATTACCGTTTTGAGATCTCTCCAAGAGAGAAATTAACAACTCACCCCAAATAACTGTGCTGGGTGGATGCGATGGATGTATAAAATTCTCTTTTAGTGGACTACACTGCCATCTCATATGATCTCATAAATGTCCTATAGGATGTTCTTATAGCTTCATCATGCAGCTGTCACCAAACTCTCTCTAGTTCTCTAAGCTCCCACTTCATCCTCTGAAACTCCATGGTATACCATTTTGTTAATTTGGAACAGGGATGAAGAGGACATTGGGGAGGTGATTTCGTCGATGGCTTCAGAAAGGCAAATATGCCAGCCCCTCTGTCTAATCTAATGAGTTGCTGGTGGGCATTGGATCCCGCAGAGCGTTCTGGAACCCAATTGGGTCTATCAGTCTCTGTGGGCGAGCATAAATCAGCTTGCTGCCTATGCAGGAGGGGGCTGGGACACTCAGATGGGCCTTCAGGACAAAGTGGTCCAACCATGGCACTCCCAATGGTCATCAGACCCAAATCTATCCCCATGCCAAAGATCAGATTCATTGTGTGGCCTGCTTGATGTGTGGGACCTGATACAATCCGGAAGAGTCTCAGTGCTGCCATGGAAGACACCAGGTTCACAGCCTGCAAGGAAGCATAGGCATGGATATTGAAATCCCCCAGAGCTATGAAACTTGGGAACTCCATGGTCCAACCCAGCTCTGCCTCCAGCAGGCATGATAGGTCATCTGCTGGTGTGCTAGGCAGTCAGTACAACAGCCAGATGGCCAAACTGTCCTCAGAATCCCAGATCAGGTCAACACAATCATAACACAACATAATCTTTGGGACGGGGAGTGCCCTGAAGGAAAATGATTACTGCCGAACATCAAGAAGACAAAAGTAATGACTACTGGGGAATTAGCTTTAAGGCTGACCATGAAAAAATTGAAATTGTTCAAGATCTTCTATTCCTTTCACCTCCATTATCAGCTGAAAGGAATAAGGGGGAGATTGAGACTGGGAAGGGCAGCCGTGTAGGTGCTAGAAAAAAGACCCTTAAGTGTAAGGCTGTGTCAATGGTGACCAAGATTAAGATAATTCATACTATAGTATCCCCCAATACTATATATGGGTGTAGAAGCAGGACAGTGAAGGCTGTCAGGAAGAAAGTTGATTCCTTTGAAATGTGGTGTTGGAGGAGAGTTTTATGAATACCATGGACAAATAAGTGGGTTCTAGATCAAATCTAGCCTGAACTCTTCCAGAAGCTAAAATTACTAAACTGAGGCTATCGTACTTTGGTCACATTATGAGTAAACAAGAGTAACTGGAAAAGACAATAATGCTAGGAAAAGAGGAAGACCCGACACGAGATGGATTGACTCACTCAAGGAAGCCATAGCTCTCAGTTTGTAAGACCTGAGCAAGGTTGCCATAAGTCAGAAGTGATGGCACTTACCATATACACACACAACATTGGTATTGCAATTTTTCCCGTTTCTCTCATACTTTAGGTTAACATTTCCAGATTTTTTCTTGCTTTTCTCTCTCCCCCTCTTTCTGTAATATTTTGCAATACTTGATTACTGAAGAAAAAAAACTGCATTGTTGTGTGGAGTGTCAACAAAGAAAAATATTGCTTTTTCTCTCTCCCCCTCTTTCTGTAATATTATGCAATACTAGATTAGTGAAGAAAAAACTGCATTATTGTGTGGAGTGTCAACAAAAAAAATATTGCCGTGGCCTGTGTGACTGAAGCATGACTAGGGAAATGACATGGTGTGCCTGTCTATGCTAATTCCATCTGGTTACACAGCCCATTACCAACCATGCAGTGGAAGGCGGGGTGGTGGTACATGTCATCCCATTTGCAGTCTCTCAGTGCAAACTGTTACTGGCATTGTTTCTTTGCTCCTTTTACTGGATTCCAGGAATGAACTAGGCATTCTGCTTGTTCATTAGCCATCTAGTTCTCTTTGGATACCTTGTTGCTGGCGGAAGTACTCTCAGGTTCTGTGCTGGAGGCACTTAGATTTATTGTTCAGGGAGATTTCCATGCCAAATGTCCCTCATTGGGGCCAGCCCAGGGTTTTGTGGCATCTTTGATTGTCTATTTCAGTTTGTGAAAGCACATGAAAAAGATCTCATCCTGGAACATTTTTTCATTGAGCTTTGAGAAAATGTCTGATTTCAGAATTGAGCTTCTGGTCACTCTCTGCTCAGTACAAGGCTGATTGTGGCTCTAGTCCTCAGAAGGAAATGGGGCAGGTTAAAACGGTCCATCTGTAGAGGCTTACGGATCCTACTAGATTTTAGAATGTCAAACATATGGCCCATGGGCCGGAACGGGCCTGTCTAGGGCTCTTATCTGGCCAGTGAGCAGCTGGTCATTACCTTTATTGCCAGATGACAGAGGCTGTGTCTTATTTCCACTGTATACTGTCCCAGTGTTTTAGAGTGGGTTTTTTGGGTTTTTTTTTTAATTCTGTTCAACAAACTTTGTTTTGTGTTTCTCTTGTTGATTTCAAGTTGGTAAAAAGAAAACTCCAGCAAAGGATACTAGAACTAAAAACGATGATCTCTAAAGGAGTTTGAAATACATACCACAAAGAGTATAGACGGGAGCTTTAAGAAGATTACTTTAGTTTCACTGCTTTGTCTTCTGTAAGGAAAATGTCACAGCAAATAAAGTTTTTCACTTCCCCATCCATCATTTTTGACAGTGTTGAATTAAGAGCACCAGTTCATAGTTACAATTATGCAACTTATATACAGTCAGTTGTTTCTATAAGCAGGGAGGGGTGAGTCTTTTTAGTTGGATAAATATGTGATCTGGTAGTTCCTTGGCTTCAGCTGCTGCAACTTCCACAATGGACTGGATCAACCAGTATGTTAAAGTATAGTTAGTAATTGACTCAACATTGGAATGGAGACTCAAAAATACAGAGCGGCTATGGTTTATCTTGCTGAGCTAAGAAGACCCACTTGTTATGGGGAAACATCAGAGACATGTATTCCCATTTATAAACTAGCAAGTTGGAGAGGCAGGGAAATTGTTTTTGCCACAGTTTGCTCAATGTAGATGTAAAGCAGGGGTGTCGAACTCATTTGTTATGAGGACCGAATCTGACATAAATGATACCTTGATAGGCTGGGCCATGTGTGTCAAAAATGTAATACCAGGCAGCGGAGATATAAACTTTATGAAGGACACAAACACAAAGTTTTTTTTTTTAACTTAAAATAAAAACATGACTAAAACATTAGCACTCTTCAATATTTTGTTTATTTAACAGCGTCTGATAACTGACACCTCTTGCTCTGAATTACTGCATCAAAATGTCTGTGCTGTTGCAATCCTGAGTATGCTGTTCAACTGTGTATCTGTAAGCTGGAAGACTACTTTTGATTTATTGACATTCAGTACAGAATCTCATGCTCAGAGTTCTGAGCCTAGGACCCAGGGGAAAACATGAAATGGCTGGGCATTGCAAGCTTTTGTACATAAATTGCTTTGTGTACTGGTCAACAACATGAGAAGGCACTATGACAAAACTATAGTCTTCCTCAGTGGTCCGTATCAGCCTACTATCTGGGAAGTCTATGTTCAAAATCCCCAAAGGAAATTTTCTGGGTGAACTTGGTCTGGACACACATTCTCAGCCTAATCCACCTCACTGGCTTGTTGTTATTCCTCATCTAAATCGTTCACATTGCTTTCCTACTAAGAAAGACTGGATCATGGGGGCGTGAATACAGTGAAAAGGGGGAGGAAACCCAGTTGCACGCAGGAGAGTCACAGCATAACAAGCCCAACAAAACACACACACTGTAGCAATGCACACAATAGCTTATACATTGGATAAAACTTTGTTGGTCTTAAAGGTGCTTTGTATTTCTCCCATGTGATTGAGGTAGCCAAGCAAAGCAAGCTCTCCCTCCCTCACTCACTCCCTCCCTTTGGGGAGGAGCCTCAGCCAGTGGAGGGGGAGAAAGGCTTGCCTTTCTCTCCTGTGTAATTTAGGCAGCTTGGCCAGGAAGCAAGTTTTGGCTTGTTCCCTCTGTCCCTCTGGGAGGGGGAGGAGCCTCAGCCAGTGCAGGGAATAGAAGCTTGCCTATCTGTCTCTCCTGACTGATTGAAAGAATCTGGCAAAGCAAGCTAAGCTGCAGCAGCAGCAGCAGAACTGGAAGAAGAAGCAGGAGACAGCCAGTTCCACTGTGGGCCTGATTCGGCCTGCAGGCCGCATGTTTGACACCCCTGATGTAAAGTTTAATCATGGTTAATCCAAACTGTCAGCTTGAATCCCATCTATATTTCCATGATACAAGGGAGGGTGATTTCTGCTGGTTCTTCTCTCTCACAGCAGTCCCAAACCCTGAAATACTGCTAATGGGGACCTTCAGAAATAGTTTACAGGTGTAATCAAAGGTCTGTTGAAGGATAAAGGGATAGGCAAAAATTGTCCTTCTCCATATGCCTATGGAAATCAAGGCAGGATCCAGGACGTCTGGAAATTTGTTTTCAAAACATTGCTTCATACTTATAGTCTGTAAACAAAACTTAGGTAGTCAGGCATCATGACTAACCAAATGTTAAAGTTATTTAAAACAAAGCCTTTGTGTTTTAGGGACTGGGAAAGCTGTTATTGTTGAAATCTGTAATTTGTTTATATGGTATTTTTAAACTAATAGATTATTTTCTAGAAAGCAAAATTTAGTTACTGTTAGTCTTTAATTAAATGTCTTAGGTGCTAACAGATTACTGTTGAATTTCTTAATCTTTTTAATTCTGTTGCTGCAGACAATGCAGAACTGTGGTGGGTGTTGGGTAGAAACTGTATGTGCCCTGTAAGGAAGGTGGAATATTGGCTGGTCAGGCTCAGCCATCTAATGCTTCAGTCTTCCAAACATTTATTTTTTTCTCCTCAAAGTAATTTCCAAGTAAGGAATCTTACAATTACAGCCTTAATTCCTTAAACATTGCACTGTATTTTAAGGATTAAATTATGTTCTTGTTCTTTTGTTTTGCAAGTTTCGAAATAAATATAGTTGCTCTTATTTACTTCCATTTTAAGAAGCAATCTGTTTTATATGCTGAAATTTTCCATTTGTGATTTTCTGTTAACTTGCAAAAAATATAAACAGCGCTTTTAAAAAAAGAATGTGGCCAATTCAACAAAACAAAGATCTACCAAAGAATGTGCTTTATTGTACTGCCTTGGATAACTGAAAAACAAAAAGTGTGTTCTTTTGCATTATAAAAATATGTGGAAAATAGGCATTCTAAAGTTAGATGCTGGGTTGGCAAAATATGCTGAAATTCATTCAGTGAAACTGTTGTTTTACCCTGCATGCTGACCTTTCTGTGTTGTGAATGGTTTCCCACATCAGATTCCCATGTCTTGTCTGCATAATACAGAAATGCACAATTTGTACTGTACAAGATGAACTAGAAATCAATTTCTTGCTAAACTTCTAGTTTATATCACTTCTTGTATTTTGTTCTTTTTCTTTCCCTTCATCCCTACTCGTAAAAAAATAAAAAAATCAGTACTCAACAGAAAAAACAACAGATGTAAGAAGGGCTAATCCGTTCAAGCCGTTTTGATTTGATTATTGGAGGCTTTCATGGTCTAAATTCAAACACCAAAAAGCCAGTAAGAATACTGTCAGGGCAGTTCTCAGGCTGATTTCATGGAGGCAGTCTCATAAGCAAAGAAGTGGGGAGAAGGTTGCAAACTCTGATGATGGCTGGGTGAAGGAAACCATCTCTAGAATATGGAGTTCCCAGTGAGCTTCCACAGCAGGGTGGATGTTTGAGCTTGTTTCCCATGGATCCAGTGTAGTATAGTCCAGTCAGACATTCTCAGCTTAACCTGAGGTTTGTTGTATGTTAAGTAAGCCACTTTAGCTCCCCATTGGGGAGACAGGTGAACTATAAATGAAATAAAATAGATTCAAAATAAATCCTAGGCTAGCACTCTAACCATTATTCCATGCTAGCTTTCTTAAGTTTTTAAAGGTCTTAACTAAAACTAAAAGCTTAATTTTGTTTAACAGTGTGGAAAGCCACCAATAAAGGACATGTTCACAGATCTTCGTGATGGGAGAAAGCTCTTGGATCTTTTGGAAGGTCTCACTGGTAGTCCACTGGTAAGTAAAACATTAATTTCTATCAAGCATCACAATATTGATAGTTTTTTTTTGTTTTTTGCTGTATACTGCCACAGTCTTGCCTCATCTACAGTGGTTCCAATTCAAAGTGCTGGTATTGACCTTTAAAGCCCTATATGGTTTGGGGCCAGCATACCTGAAGGACTGCTGTCTCTCATATGACTCTCAGACTGTTGTGGTCATCTTCTGAGGCTCTGTTTTGCGTGCTGCTGCCTCTGAGGTTTGGTGGATGGCATCCCCAGAGAGGATCTACTCAGTTGTGACACCAAAATTGTGGGACTCCCTCCCCAGGGGATATATGTCTGTCCCTTTCTATCACTATCTTCTGTCAGCAGGTGAAGATTTTTTTGTTCCCTCCCTCAGTGACTCCTTCTTCCTATGCTATGTTACTTGCTATTTCTGTGGGTTTTTGTGTGTGTTTTAGTTCGGGGCCTAATTGGTTTTATGTTCCGTTTTTATAACGCTCTGTTTTAAATTGTTAGCTCCCTTGGTGGCCCTGATTGGGCAGAAAGGTGGGATCTAAATTTTGTAAATAAATAATAAGGTTTAAAGCCTTCAGGTAGGTCAGAGCTTCAACTTGCAGGTAGTCTTTGAGATTTTTATGGCTCTTAGAAGAATCCTGATTGATTTTTAAAAAGCATACTTTTTTTAGCCTTTACAGTTGCTATTAAGAAAAAAAACAAAACTACTGTGTGATGGGGGGAAATTTTGATATAGTCAGCTGTGCTGGCCACGTTATGCACTCTTCCTTTGATGGATTTCCAGTGCTGTTTTTCAGTGGAAGAAAATTCATTTCCTAGCTGTTGTTAGTCTCTCAGGCAGTGACCCAATAAAATTAATGAGACTGGTCAGAATTTTAAATCTTGTACCTGGTACAGTACTGCTGTGTTGGAGCACTTTTCACTTCTGGTATGGATATCTAAGATGACCCACATTTTGTAAGAGGGATTAATAATAGAAGTAATTATTTATATACCATGTGGGGATTTTCAGTATGCTTAATATATACTACTTGAGTAGTTTATAAAACTGAATGCTTGTCATGGTGAGATTGTCCACTCTTT
>NW_015173125.1:130558-149028 GCF_001447785.1 Gekko japonicus | reverse complement strand
CAAACCCATAAATTTAAGTAGGTTGTACAAAGTATGGTGTAAATTAGGGCATTGTCTAAGATCTTATGAAATAATATGTGAAAATCTAGGGCATGCCATACTACAAACGTGTGACTATGTGGATAATATTGCTAAGAATAAAGAAAAATGAAGCTGGAAGTTTGTCAAGAACAGGTGTCCATTTGAAGCTATTTCCATGACTGCGTGATAATTTGGTCTCTTACTAATTTAGGCTTTGATTGCCTTCTAAATACTGTAGTTCCTTCATTTAAAAAATCTCTTTTGAAAAGGCAAACTGTCTCACACTGTCTGGAGAGATTCACTTGTGCAAGCACTCGTAAGGGACAGTTCCTCAATTTGTATGTAGCATGGTTTTCGTTCCTTTAATATGTAGATGTAAACTATGCTTAAAAAGAAATATATGTAAGTATGATGAAAAAATGGCATCTTAACACCAACAGGAAATTTCTTGGTTAGGATCCAAAGAATCATCCACTTAGTTTCATATGCCTAAGGGATATTTGGACTTGTTTCAAACAGCAGCCACATGGCAGTACTCTTTCAGAATTGAGGAGACTAGCCAAATCAATTTGTGATATGACATGTGGGAGTGAGCCTTACTTTTCAATGAAAAAATGCCAGACCACCCCAATGGGTGTATCTGTAGTCTTTAGCAGCAGGCTCTTGATTATAACAGTGAGTTTTAAAATAATGTGACAGAACATGTCTAGCTAAATTTCATATATTTCTGTTAGAATGATTACTTAAAAAAAACAAAACAGTTGCAGTAGCTTGCAGAATTTGCAGTAGTTGCAGAATTATTTTCATATGGCTTGGGCAAAATAATTGGATATGTAGCCAACTAGATTGTTTTTGAATATATATTCAGAAATTCAGTAGGGGATTCTTTTGACCTTCGTTTCTTGACTGCTGATTGTTAAACAGTGTACAATAAAAGCAAAATTCTCAACCTACTTATTTTTACTTATTCTTAAATTATTTAACAGCATATATTTTGTTTTTAAAGATCAAAGAACGTGGATCTACCAGAGTCCATGCCCTGAACAATGTCAATAAAGTGCTTCAGCTTTTACATCAGAACAGTGTAAGTTCTTGTGATCTGCTGATTGATTTATTTCCCTGAAAACTAATGATGCTGCTGTAACTATAAACATAAGCTGCATAATGGCCTGTTCAACTGTATTCTGAAAACTTGGAAGCTGGGAAGAATTAATAAAATTCAACACGCCTACATCTTAATTCCCAGACTTAGGTGTAATTGTGATGATAGTTCATTTATAATTAGAGTGAACCTGTATTTCTTGTTCCTGAATTCCCAAAGATGAGACTTTCTATAAACTTTGCAGCCTGTAGTTCATGGTAGTGGTTATTTAAGTAAGAATATTGTCTACTTTTATACTGCACGCACACACATGCACGCACTTTTGTAGTGTTGTTAAAGGCAAGTGACTTTCTTCTGTCGAAATTAATTTTACTTGTTAGAAAATGTGGTAGAAGGAATCTAGGCTACTGTATAAGTATGTTTTCTTGAGCTGGCAAATATTTAATTTTGAACATGAACTATTAACATAAATGGGCTAAAGACTAGGTTGCTGAGGGTGACCAAATATTCAAGCAGATGATGTATAGTAGAAACTCTGCACTAATGAGCTTTCTAATGAAAATGTTTCGGTGGACGTGATTACCTCCCTAATACTTGGAATCAGAATATTTGCTGTGAATCAGGCTGTATTGAATGTTTGCATGTGAACACTTTTGGCTTGAAAAGTGCTTTCAAAGGGCCAAAAGTTTCACAGTTTTTAGCTGTTCACAGTTCATTTCTACTTCACTGTTTCATTTGTAATAAAAGTTGAATATTTTTAATGGGAATACCAAAATTTCATGAAATTACTGTGTATTTGTACAAATAAATATTTTGCTTTAATTATTTATATATTTATCGCTATTTATATTTAAATATTTATTTATATTTAAATAAATACGAGGCTACAGTCAACATTCCCATTAATTCTAATACTGAGAGTTCATGGTTATCTCCACTGAAAACATTAATATCTGCAGCATTTTTGTAAATTGTTTAATGGCTCTTGGAGAGATAAGTTAGGCTGTAAGATAACATACAGTTAAAGACCGCATTTTGATATTCATGACAGGCTAGGATTTGAATATGGGACTTCTATGTTCAAATACAGCACTATATCTGTTGTATTACATCTGTCCAATTAAGTGGCGCTTGCACAAGAGCACTTAACAATGGACTATACAGAACAACTTTCCTCATACCCAAGGTACTGTGAACCTTGGGCTCAATAGTCCCACGTCTGTAATGCTGCATGATGATTGGGAAGGGCAGGGCAGACGTTTTCTATATGAGAAAATCTGTTGGAAAATGTCTGTTGGAAGTTGGGCTATATGTACTATATTTATGAAAGTGGAAAAGGGAGAGGAGATGGACTTTGGTAGACTACCATTGTTTGTAGACATCAGCAATGATTGGAAGCCTCATCTCTCTGGATCAGGAAGTAAAGTAAAAGTACTCCTTTTGTATCTTTGTAGAGCAAAAATGTTTTATGGGGAGATGTGTTGAGCAGGGAGGGGGTGTGTGTGTACCTTTTCTTGGTTTTTAAAGATACAGTCTCCCTGTACTGGTGGCAGTTTTCAGGAATATTTTTCTGCTGTTGTGAGTTATACAGAATGTCTTGATAGAAACGTCTTGATTTATTCCTGGGAGAGATGTACAGCTGTTATTCTTTCCATGGTGGGTGCCTTCTGCTGCAGTTACTTTCTGTTTGGAGGTCTATGGACACTATTTATGTATGGAATTACAGAGGAGCCTATCGTTGGTTTTGAACACATTCGTTTTATAAATAATCTTAATTGTTATGAGCAATCTGTTGGATATGTGTCTATACATTCTATTGGGTTATGACCACTAACCCATCTTATTTATTTATTTATAGTCAAATTTATACCCCACCCTCCCCGCAAAGCAGGCTCAGGGCGGCTTCCAAAAACAAACATAACAATACAGAATAAAAACATAAATAATACAAAATTAAAACACAGCATTTAAAATAGAACATTACAAAATATCAGAATACTGGCGGCAGCTAAAAATCAAACAAATAAAGTGCTTTCCAACAAAGTGCTTTGATGTTATTCCACATAAAGTGTTTAGATGTTATTCCGCTCATTCTTAGGGCAGCTGCTCGATGTTAACATTACTGACTGTGCACTAGGGCAGTGGCGGCGGCCCCTAATTGTATGCCTGGCAAAAGAGCTCCGTCTTGCAGGCTCTGCGGAACTGTGAGAGGTCCTGCAGGACCCTGATCTCCTCCGGGAGCTCGTTCCACCAGGTAGAGGCCACCACCAAAAATGTCCCAGCCCTAGTACCAGCTAGCCTGGCCTCCCTCAGGCCAGGGAGGGTCAACCGATTTTGAGACCCAGACCGTAGTGCTCTCTGGGGTATATACGGGGAACGGCAGTCCCGTAGGTATGTTGGACCCGGCCATATAGGGCTTTAAAGGTAAGAACCAGCACTTTGAAGCAGATTCGGTATGCTATTGGCAGCCAGTACAGTGTCCTCAGCACAGGCTGGATGTGCTCCTATCTAGAGAGACCCATCAACAGCCTGACCGTAGCATTCTGCACTAGCTGCAGCTTCCGGATCCACAACAAAGGCATCCCCATGTAGAGAGCGTTAGAATAGTCTAGTCTCAAGGTGACCATCGCATGGATCACTGTAGCCAGGTCAGCACGGTCAAGGAAGGGAACCAACTGCCTAATCAGCCTCAAATGATAAAAGGCCGACTTGGCAGTGGTAGC
This sequence comes from Gekko japonicus, assembly GCF_001447785.1. Classification (NCBI taxonomy): domain Eukaryota; kingdom Metazoa; phylum Chordata; class Lepidosauria; order Squamata; family Gekkonidae; genus Gekko; species Gekko japonicus. The sequence goes on along the minus strand of NW_015173125.1, from coordinate 145,182 downwards.
TACCTGGGCCTCCATGGTAAGGGAGAGATCCAGGAGCACTCCCAAACTCCGAACCTCTGGCGCAGGGACCATTGAGCCCCCCCAAAGATCAGGAGTGGGATCCCCACCCCCGAACCGCCCCGACGCAGGCATAAGACCTCCGTCTTCGCTGGATTCAGTTTCAGCCAACTCAGTCTGAGCCACCCAGCCACGGCCTGCAAAGCACCATCCAGATCATTTGGCTGGAGTCCGACTGGCCACCTAATATCAGATAGAGCTAGGTGTCATTGGCATACTGGTGACATCCCAGCCCATACCTCCAGGCAATCTGGGCAAGGGGGCGCATGTAGATGTTAAATAACATCGGGGACAGCACAGCCCCTGAGGCACACCACCTTCTGTTGTTCCCGTAGCGCCACCCCTTGTCCCTGACCTTGAAGAAAGAAAGCAAACCATTGCAAGGCAGTCCCCCTAATCCCTACGTCGGAGAGGTGGTGGACTAGTAACTGGTGGTCGACTGTGTCAAACGCAGCTGACAGATCTAACAACAACAGTACCGCTGTTCCACCTCGATCCAGATGCCTCCAGAGGTCGTCAGTCAGAGCGACCAGCACCGTCTCCGTCCCATGACCCAGACAGAAGCCAGACTGGAAGGATTCTAACACAGAAGCGTCATCCAGAAAACCCTGCAGCTGTATCGCCACCACCCTCTCGATCAACTTGCCCAGATAGGGCAAATTGGAGACTGGCTGATAGCCAATTCGGCCGGGTCTAAAGATGGCTTTTTTAAGAGAGGGCAGACCATCGCTTCCTTGAGTGCCCTGGGAATTGCCCCTCAGAGAGGGATTTGTTGATAATCTCACTTAGGGCCCCTCGAAACCCCTCATGGCCAGATTTAATTAGCCAGGAGGGGCACGGGTCAAGACTGCAAGAGGTTGGGCGCACAGCTGTGAGTAAACTGTAACTTCCTCCAGACTGAGAGGGCTGAAGTGATCCAGGATCGAATTCGAAGACGTGCAATGGTCCTCAAGCTCACTCACTGTATCAAGTGTGGTGGGGAGGTTGTGGCGGAGCACCAAGTCTTTATCCGCGAAATAGCTCGTAAAAGCCTCACAGCCAATGTCCAATTCTCTAGCATTTGGTCTGCCCTGTGGCAGAGCTGTTATTGACCGAATCATCCTAAATAATTGGGCTGGGCGAGAGCTAGCGGACGCAATCGGCGGCGCTTGGAAAACTTTCTTTGCGGCTTTGGCTGCCTATCTCATAGGCTTTCATAAACGTCCTATAAGATGTTCTTGATGCTTTGTCTTGAGTTCGATGCCACCGTCTCTCTAGCCGTCTGAGCTCCTGCTTCATCAGCTGTATCATTATGCTTTTCCAGTTGTCTGGACTGTTTTTGTAGCATAGTAATTTTCTTCTCATTCGCCTGAGCCATTTTCCACGTACAATTTAATGTCTCTGCCATGGACTCCACGGCATCTGCTAATTTAGATATTTTTTCATCTACAATCTTAGTAACAGCCTTGGTAATGCTTTGTTTGGCTGTTTCAACGGCCTTCCTAACTTCTAGTTGAAAGTCCTTCGGCCTCATTACCTCCCTTTCTACTTCAGAGTCAGACGAGGCCATGATAATTCTCCCCCACTCCACTCCTTAATTATCTGCTTGTCTTACTGCCAAATTCCAGACGCTCTTTTTCCTCTCTCTCTTACCACAGTCAAGATTACAGGTCTTCAGCGTTTGGTTTTTGACAATCTTATCTCCAGAAGAAGGAATTTCTTTATACTATTTTCAGCTTTCCACCGGGAGCTCAGCCGCGACGCGGCTTTCCTCTCAGCCAAGCATGCCACGCCCCCCGAGTGGGGGTCATTACATGTTGGGAGAGTCCCAGGGCCGCCATGGACGACACCAGATCCATTGCCTGAGTGGAGGTCGCTTCATCGGCATGGACATTGAAATCACCCAGGACAATCAGTCTAAGGAGTTCCAGTGCCCAGCCTGCTATGGCCTCCATGAGGGACGGCAGGCTATTGGCCGGTGCATTAGGCGGTCGGTACATCAGCCAGATCGCCAAACTGTGCCCAGTCTTCCTAACCAGGCCAGCACACTCAATGTCCGTGATCCTCGGAGTCGGAAGCACCCTAAAGGAGTAAGCCTCCCGGATGAATAGAGCCACTCCTCCCCCCCGGCCCCTAGTCTGAGATTGGTGAAGGACCAAAAACCCAGGGGGGGCAGGTTGGGAGAGAGCCACTGTCTCCCCCTCCCTCACCCAGGTCTCAGTCACGCACACCAGGTCCACATTCTGCTGTTGCAAAAAGTCCCTAAGGACCATGATCTTATTATTTACGGACCTGGCGTTACACAACACCAGGGAGAGGGGTTATAATTCCTAGCCCCACTGCCAACATCCCTCGGGATGGGACGCAGGCTGGGAGAGGGCTGAGCTTTCCCATTTCTTTGCCCTCTTCGCATAAAACTCTGCCTGCTCCCACCACTATACTTTCCTCTCCCCAGGAGCACCAGAATTCCCTGGCCCGTATCACTGCCCTCGGCAGTCTCTGCAAGCTTCAGACCACCAGCAGAGCAATAGAAGCACTCAATATAGTGCTTGATTTAGATGGTACAATAAAATGTGCAACCACAATACTACTACTACCAATATACAGGCTATCCTACCACAAATAAACAGATGATTGCCAATGAAGCCAGTTATCGGCCAGTAAATAAATAAATAAAGGCCGCTACCCACCCACCCCCTTCCCTCAATTTAAATAAGATTTTATATTATTTATTTTTGTTTATTTTATGTTATTTTTTATTTTCTTTTTATTTTCTTTTATTTCCTAATCACTAAATTTACTCAATAAAAGCAATCACTGTATTATATACAAATTAATATAGGCGGCCTTAACGATTCAAATTCCACAATAAGAGCACCTAACTTAATAACTACAATCAATCAATTTATTAATTACTACAAAGACCTAAACCAGATTAGAGTAATTAATTACTAATATTAACATCCATTTAGTTATGGCTGAATACTCCACCACTTCTAAGGTAGTAGCAGCAGATAGCAGCTGTCAGCTGTTTCGATTGTCTCCATTACACTTGTACTAGTCCCACAGTTCTCCTTCCACGTGTTGGTATCCAGGAGTTGCTGCTAGCTTCAGTTCCTTCCAGTTGCTGCTTTGTACTTTAATGAATGTAATATATGATTTTGAGCATATATAGTTGTGAATTGTGGATGGTCTTCCCTTGGTGGGTGTTATTTGTGGCTATACTTGTACACTAAGGGTTCCCTATTGACTTTGGCATTATCTAGTTTTGAGGTATATGGGAAGCTTCCTCATGTTGCTCACCAAAATTATATTTCTAGTTTCCTTTGGTAACAGTTTTTGTGGCCTGCTGGACCTGGCCATAATGATTTTTCTTTTGCGTTTAAATGTTTTCATGAAAACTGATTTGCAAGTGTAATTTGAATGTCTGCTTGGGGACGTGCATGATTTAGACAACACAATTAAAATGTTAAGTTCTATGATCTATACCATTTGCTTGAAAATTGAAATAATATAAAAAACAAATACTTTAGATGGGCAAGGGATAATGTGGACTAAAAATTGTTAAGCAGCAGTATTTGACATGGATCTTTTAATATCAGGTGGAGCTGGTGAACATAGGAGGAACTGACATTGTTGATGGAAATCACAAACTGACTCTTGGCTTACTGTGGAGCATAATTTTGCACTGGCAGGTAAGGGAGTCTGGTGCTTTCTTTCAGTCTTGCATGAATAATGAATTTGTGTTATAGCTGTAACCTAAAGGGCCATATGGTGAATTTGGCAAGTGCAATTTTCTTGTGCCATGCAATCAACCAGTCCTGAAAGCCTAGGAACTGCCTATAACGTGGATCATATATCTTGTAGCTACAGAGAGAGAGAGAGAGAGAGAGAGAGAGAGAGAGAGAGAGAGAGAGAGAGCTCTGATGTGTGCACAGTAGTGCTTGAACATAACCAAAGAGGTTATTTTTATAATTGCTTTTGATCCCATCTTTGACTGTAAATTCATAAATAAATCAGAAATCATCCTGACCTTGAATCTCAACTTTCATTTTCTAGTCATGCTTTCAGTGAACTCAATCAAGTTTGATTTCTTAGTATTGCATATTTTATTTGAAGAGTGGGATGAATGGTTCCTAAAAACTGCTGTATCTTTGTAGCACAAAGCAAGTTTATGTTGACTTGAACCAAGGTGACATCCTAATCCTGGTATGTGAGGTAGAGAAGTCCAGCTGTGCTCAATCAACAGTAGTAAAATAAAGACAAAAAATGTAGATTGCCCTTCCCCACACGCAAGTAAAGGAGGTCCTGAACAGGCCAGACAGTTGATGGTATATGGCATACTTTTACTGCCACCCAAGAGAAGTATGGAAGGAGGAAATTCATGTAACTGGCTGTCTATCTGTAGCTTGGCAGATCATACATCTGTATATAAACAAGTGTGCCGTTGGGATGATATAAGATGCAGAGATGAAGACTTCTATAACTAGATTAATATCTATTAATATTTGCTGTGTATAGTAACAGGGAAGCAAGGAGGGGAGGCAGATCATGAAGTTAAAATCACACAAATCCGTAAGTCAGTGAAGAAAAAGGAACAATTTCTAGTGGAAATGGTTACTTTGGCTTAATTACCCATCCATTGCTAATGCAAGCAGAACCCACCTGTGAATGTGTATATGGTATCCCCAAAGAAAGGAAAAGAAGAGTGAAAAGAAAGGAAAAGAAGAAAGGAAAAGAAGAGTGGTAAAAGGGGGAAGATTCGATGGAGAGGAAAAGATTGGATGGGCATATCATAAATTTCTAGGGTACTGGAAAGAACAGGCTGGATAGCCAAATGTGTGGCTATGAGGAATAGGGGGAGGATGGAAAGCAGCATAATGCCAAGGGGCAAGTTAAAAGCAAAGGAGAGTAGGGGTACACTGCAGATGGGGACAGACAGGTCTCTCAAGTGGGTTTAGACACAGCGGGAAAGCATGAGGAGTTGTTCGCTGGAGTGCATAGGCTTGGTCGATTCTATTTGAAGAGCCTGCCTAAATCATGTACATGTTTATATTTTAGGCCACTGTTTTATATATATACTTGAAGGCCTTTTGTGTGTGTTCCTTTCAGGTCAAAGATGTAATGAAAGATATCATGTCAGACTTGCAGCAAACAAACAGTGAAAAAATCCTATTGAGCTGGGTGAGACAGTCTACTAGGCCTTATAGCCAGGTCAATGTTTTGAACTTTACCACAAGCTGGTCAGATGGACTTGCCTTCAATGCTGTGATCCATAGACACAGGTAAGTGGATACTTGTAAAATACTGCATCGTTAGTGAAATAAATGTTTTCAGAGTCTTCCTGTCAGAGGGATGAACATTGCTTAATGTGAAGTTTTTGCTTTTGTTTTAAATGGCAGTAACAAATTATAATAGAAGGAAAGTTGCCAAAGAAATATTTTCTTTGAGCATGAAGCCTTTTGTTCCTACTCCCATTTTTCAGTAAATAAAAATATTTGAAATTGTTCTAAAGCCCACTTGGCATATATTAGAGAGAGAGAGAGATGGATTTTTCTTGTACAGTGGTAATAATGGCTTTTGTTTAAAAATGCATAGGAAAAAGTAAGAGAATTTCTAGAATCTTAACTAAACCTGAGATGAATACTAATACCCCAAGAGTTCATATATACAAATTAAAAGTAAAGGTAAATAATTTCTTTCTTGCTTTGTTTCAAGTTTAGTACAGTAATATTATGTTAACTGAAGCAATGAAACTTCTGATGATAAAACTAATATTGTTGTTTGTGGGAAAAGCACATATGCTCATTCCAGCTCAACATTGTCATGACTGGCTGCCATTGAAACCAGTGCAACAAGTAACTCATAGCTGGCTAAGGTTTTCTTTGACATTTGGTCACAATTAGTTTATCTGGATAAAGGTTCTTGGGTTGTATTGTTAGCATAGCAAATTGTGGAAGGTACCTTTGCTGCCTTCTCTTTTCACTACTGCCCCCTGTACCCAGAAAACTTCCTCCTGACATCCAAGGGGTGCTCAGGAACATTATGGTATAAAATGTGGGTGTTGCAATGAGAAGGGGGAAATTGGCAGGCATTTTATTTCTCAACTCCTTTTATGAACTCTTTGATTTGGAGAAGAGCTTGGACTGTGGGTATGGGAGAATATTTCTACCCTTTTGTGTACATGGTATCCTACACTATTCCTGAGTGTCCAGTGAATTTTTGGGGGGGGAGGTTTCCAGGGGTTCTTCAAACTGCAATGGGACAAAGATCACTGTTGCAGAATTCTCTGACTGTGGTGTATAAGTTCTAATTCATTGTATGCCACTCTTGAAAATGGTATTTTGTTCAACAATAATTAGAATAACTTGTTACCCTGTCCTTCTGCCTTTGATACATCTCTCAATTCTTAATCTGATATGTTTAACGTTGCTGTAGGAATAGGTAGATATGTAGATGATCTGCTCTGCTTTTTGAAACCTCATGATAAAAACATTTGGCTTACAAAAAATCTCTGTTTTCTCATGGTTTTCTTTTGAGAAGAGGGTTAACCAGAGCCTGCATAGTTCATTTCTCCTCACGCAGATCCTCATGTATTTAAGATATTTGGCATTAGTGACACAGAATGTATCTGATCAAGATGGGTAGCCTTGTTAGTCTGTCTGTAGCAGTAGGAAAGAGCAAGAGTCCAGTAGTACCTTGAAGAGTAGCAAAATCAGTGGCAGGGTATGTTTCATGAGTTACTGCTCACCCTGCCACAAATTTTGTTAGTCTTTAAGGTGCTAGTGGACTCTTGCCCTTTTTTACTGCTACATAATGATCTGGTATACTTGTTCTAAGCCATTGTGTGGGATGTCTCTGGTTCAGATTCTTGTTCGACCATGCACTCATTAGGGTGGCATTAGACACTCTCTCAGTCCCTCAGGTATAATGGAGTGATAATACTACTAACCTATCTTGTGGGTCTCTGCCATAAGGATTATTAATGATTATTAGGAAAGGGATTGAAAATAGCCAACACTGTAATGCCTCTGCTCCGTAACAGCCTCATTTCAAATACTGTGTAAAGTTCTGGTCTCCCAAAAAAGGTATTACAGAATTGGAAAAAGTTCAGGAGAAGGAAGTCAATATGGTTAGGGTATTGGAGCACCTTTCAAGTGAGAAAAGGTTGAAGCGTCTGACTTTTCAGTTTAGAAAAAAATGACTAAGGAGCGACATGATAGAAGCTTATAAAATTATGTATGGTACAGAGAAAGTGGATAGAAATATTTTTTTCTCCTTTTCCCATAATATTAGAACTCAGGCACCTTGTAAAATTCATGGCAATAGATTCAGGATGGACTAAAGGAAGCACTTTACTCAGCGAATAATTGTATTCTGGAATTCAGTGCTAATGGATGGTGGAACACATATGGCCATGAGCAGAGGTGGTTTTAGAAGGGAATTCACAGATCGATGGAGGATGGCTACTAGCCATAAGTGACTAAAGGAAAACTTATTCATAGGCAGTAAGCTTCTGAATATTAGTGCTAAAAGATAGCATCAAGGGAAGGCTTTGGCCTCTGTGCTTGTTGGCATATTTGCTTCAGGACAACTTGTTAGCCACTGTGTGAAACAGGATGCTGGACTAGATGGACTGGCACATCATCCAGCAGGGCTGGTTTTACGTCCTTATGATGTGTGTAAATCACTTTGAGCATTCCAAGTACTATTGAAACAATTTTTGTTGTGGTTGTAATTACTAGGTTTATGAACTTGCTTCTTATTTTATTTCCATGTTCTTTTTTTTCAGGCCTGAGCTATTTAGCTGGGATAAAGTAACTAAAATGCCCCCTATTGAAAGACTAGAGCATGTCTTCAACATAGCTAAAAATCATCTGGGGATAGAAAAATTATTAGATCCTGAAGGTACAGTATAATACTATGCAGTGGAGTATTCATATTACACTATTTGCTTTATTTTTAGCTACCTAGTAGTTGTGTACATATGATACCAGCATTTATACATGGTACTATCTGAGATTGCTTTTCTATGTAAGTAGGATTCCAGTATTCTATTACAGTGCATCCAGATAATTTAGGATCTTTGAAAAAGCATATAGCATGTTATTTATGTGAACTCATCATAATCTGTGAGGTTTTGTAACTAGCTGATAGAATTTCCCTAATCGTCTTAATGATACTAACTAATCTGTGATAAGCTGATTCAAGTAGTGAAAAAAAGTCTTCTCTTCTAAATTCCTCAAGTATCAATCAAAGGTGATAAAACAATATTCTGAAATAATGTTATGGTGGGAGGGGAGTTTATGTCTACATTTTCATTAGTAGAAAAATGTGTTAGGTCCGCACTGATAACTGTAAGTTGTTGGTGAAGATGACACATAACACAGCAGCCCACTAGAACATTTATAGATATTTATAGATATTGGTGATGCAAGGTATTTTCAACATAAATGTAACGGAATAAGTAAAAGTAGTTCTGTGCGCTGGGCATGATTTTGCGATAATCACTTATAAGAACATCCAATAAACATTTATTTTTCAGATGTTGCTGTACAACTTCCTGACAAGAAATCCATTATCATGTACTTGACATCCTTGTTTGAGGTTCTTCCTCAGCAAGTTACCATGGAAGACATTAGGGAAGTTGAGACTCTTCCAAGAAAATACAAAAAAGAATGTGAAGAAGGTGACATGCAGGTGCTGTGTGCTAATGCCTTCCCATTTCCGGCTGGTTCTCTTGTGAAATATTAGGTGGCATTCAAAGATTTCTCCTGGAAAAAATAAATTAATTGTATCTTGGCAAAGCCAGTATTAAGATAGCTGTATGAACTTGTGCAGTTAGAGGATTCTAACTGTATAAGTGCCGGTGCTTCCTATTGCCAGTTTCATCTTGATTTGTAAAGTAAATGGGCATATTCAGAATTGATATCCAAGACTTCCATATTGCACCAGACTTTCAGTCTAATTACTTATTGTTCCTGTATTGAGGAGTGGTTCCCTTTAGGTATATGGTTTTATATATCCTCGACTTTTATTGCAGTAACTGTGGTTGCTCGTAATATGATTGTCTTTCATGGTGAGACAAACTATAAGCTAAGGTTTTAATGTCACAAACAAATGTCTCACCTCTGGCTGAGAGTGTACACAAATTAATATTTCAAGTGTCTGATTGGACATTTTGCCAAGTACTTGTCAGAGACCTGAGTTTGTGCATGTATCAGGTTTGATGCTGCATACTACAGGCAGGCATCCGGAAGCTGGACCTGTTACATAAGAGAAGCCACTGTTGGATCAGGCCAATGGCCCATCCAGTCCAACACTCTGTCACACAGTGGCCAAAAATACTAGGTGCCATCAGGAGGTCCAGCAGTGGGGCCAGGATACTTAGAAAGGGCAGGATATTTTTACAGCTGAAGTCTCTTTACAGAATAGAACTGATGAAAAGACACATCTGAAGTGATTTTAAAATGTGTTTTGTTCTGTTGCATAAAAATATTGTATGGCATCACAGAGTTTCTCCAGGAAAAGTTCGGTTCAGTGTTTTTTTTGCAACACTTTGTAGAACACATTTCTATAGTGTAAAAGTAAAGGCCACACAGGCTAACTTTTTAATGTAAGTAGAATTTTTGAGTTTGTTTTTATAAATGCAAGCAAAAGTAGCTATGCAATATTTCCTTAGTTTTTAATACTTATACAAAATAGATTCATTAGTTTTTCAAGTATCTGGTTAAGCAGTTTCATAATACTGGAAGCTTATTTTGAGTGGAAGCCATTTTCATTTTTAGCTGTGTAAACATGTCTGATGTGACAGGCACTGCTAATTTACTTGAGATTGTAAGATCATTAACAGCTGTGAAAGCTAGCCAGACAATTTCTAACATGGTACAGAAGTATTATATCCTTATGGTGCTAATGAATTAAGAAAATGAGCTAATGAAAAGCAAAACTTAAATGTATGGGTGCTAAACACCATGGCATTGTGGGGATGGGGCATTTAGAATCCGTGAATGTGTGCTCCAAGAGATTCCTTCATTTGTGAATGAAGGTTGAATACGCTTTGGGTTTGTAACTGAAGGAAAGAAGTAACTGAACCCATAGAATGCATATCAGAGAATGCAAGTGGTGTGTGTATGTGTTGGGGGCGGAATTGGGCTTTCAATACACATTTCTGCCATCTCCTTAAGATTCTTTCCTTACTGAAGAGTGGCTTATTCCTCCTAATAACTTCCCAGAGAGAAAACCAATAGGATAAGATAGGACAAAATCTCCACTTAGGACCCTGAACTAATGCTTATGCATTGCTCTGTGTTTTCCGGGATTAAGTAGGTACATACGTGACCAGGGCTAATTTCTGAGGCTGACTCCCTCCACCTCCAATCCTCGGTTTTTATTTTTTTGTGTATGGGGCTGTATGGGGGAGGTATGCTTGTAGAAACAATTTGCTACCCAGATTACACACTCCTGCATTCAGGACCCAGAACTGCCAGCACATTTACAGCCTCCTTTAAAAATACAATGCATATAATAAAATCAATGCATATAATCAAATAAAAAAATACAATGCATATAATCAAATCAATAATAAAAGTTGAATTGATCCTCTGTGTATGATCTATTGAGAAAATATGCAACTTGCACGAATTACACTTCTCTTTGTATGTTCACGGCTCTTACATATGTAGGTTAACAGCTTCTAACTCGGGGGTGTCTAACTCATTTGTTACGAGGGCCGGATCGGACATGAGACCTTGTTGGCCCGGGCCATGTGTGTCATAGAATGTAATGCCAGGTAGCGGACATATAAACTTTATAAAGGACACAGACAAACACAATTAACTTTCACATTGCTTTCTTACTGAGAAAGACTGGATCATGAGGGCATGGACACAGTGAAAAGGGCGAGGGAATCCAGTTGCACCCAGGACAGCCTTGGCATAAGGAGCCTAACAAAACACAAACACAGCATAAGTAGCCCAACAGAATACACACACTGTAGCAAGGCACACAAAAGCTCATACCTTGAACAAAACTGTGTTGGTCGTAAAGGTGTCTGGTATTTCTGCTGTGCGATTGAGGCAGCCCAGCAAAGCAAGCTCTCTCTTATTCCCTCCCTCCCTGCCTCCCTTCAGGGAGGAGCCTCAGCCAGTGGAAGGAAAGAAAGGTTCCCCTTTGTCTCCTGTATACGATTGAGGCAGCCTGGCTGGGAAGTGACCTATGGCTGGTTCCCTCCCCCTGGGAGGGGGTGAACTTTATAAAGGACACAGACAAACGCAATTAACTTTCACATTGCTTTCTTACTGAGAAAGACTGGATCATGAGGGCATGGACACAGTGAAAAGGGCGAGGGAATCCAGTTGCACCCAGGACAGCCTTGGCATAAGGAGCCTAACAAAACACAAACACAGCATAAGTAGCCCAACAGAATACACACACTGTAGCAAGGCACACAAAAGCTCATACCTTGAACAAAACTGTGTTGGTCGTAAAGGTGTCTGGTATTTCTGCTGTGCGATTGAGGCAGCCCAGCAAAGCAAGCTCTCTCTTATTCCCTCCCTCCCTAAAGCAAGCTCTCCCTTATTCCCTCCCTCCCTGCCTCCCTTCAGGGAGGAGCCTCAGCCAGTGGAAGGAAAGAAAGGTTCCCCTTTGTCTCCTGTATACGATTGAGGCAGCCTGGCCGGGAAGTGACCTATGGCTGGTTCCCTCCCCCTGGGAGGGGGTGGGACAGGAGCCTCAGCCAGTGCTTTACCATACTCACTCAATCACCCAGGAGAGGCTTGCCTATCTATCTCTCCTGGGTGATTGAGAGAATCTGGTAATTTCATGGACGGCTTCAAGAGGGAATTAGATAAACATATGGAGCAGAGGTCCATCAGAGGCTATTAGCCACAAGGTATAGATAGGATCTCTCAGTCTGGGGCAAGTGATGCACTGTATTCTTAGTGCTTGGGGGAGGGCAACAGTGGGAGGGCTTCTAGTGTCCTGGCCCCACTCCTTTACCTCCTGATGGCACCTGGTATTTTTGGCCACTGTGTGACATAGCGTTGGACAGGATGGGCCATTGGCCTGATCCAACATTGGCTTCTATTATGTTCTTATGTTCAACTGTGATGTAGCATCAGCAGCAGAACTGGAAAAGGAAGCAGGCAACAGCCTGGGCCTTGTGGGCCAGATTGCAGCCCTCCAAGGACCTGATTCCGCCCCCGGGCTGCATGTTTGACACCCCTGTTCTAACTGGTTATTTTCTAGTTAGTTACTGAGGCAGCTTCAGGCTATTAGGGGAAGCATACATAATTAGGTCATGCTTTTTTTTTAAAATCAATTTAGTGTCTTAAGTGGAGCCTTATATCTTTGCCACAGAGAGATGTGCAAAAGTTCAGATGCAGGTCCCTGTTTTGGGTGTTATAATAGGTGTGATGCATGAGCTCGCTTATTCTTCCTGTTTCTTCCATGACCTGAATGTCCAAAGTCTTCCTGAGATGCCTAGTTTTCTTCAGATAACGGCTTTTGCTTCACACAAGACTTCCATGTGCAGATACCATTTGGAAGTAGGCCAAATGCTTGTGGTTTACAGACATCTGTTTCGAACATTGGCTTCTATTATGTTCTTATGTTCAACTGTGATGTAGCATCAGCAGCAGAACTGGAAAAGGAAGCAGGAAACAGCCTGGGCCTTGTGGGCCAGATTGCAGCCCTCCAAGGACCTGATTCCGCCCCCGGGCTGCATGTTTGACACCCCTGTTCTAACTAGTTATTTTCTAGTTAGTTACTGAGGCAGCTTCAGGCTATTAGGGGAAGCATACATAATTAGGTCATGCTTTTTTTTTAAAATCAATTTAGTGTCTTAAGTGGAGCCTTATATCTTTGCCACAGAGAGATGTGCAAAAGTTCAGATGCAGGTCCCTGTTTTGGGTGTTATAATAGGTGTGATGCATGAGCTCGCTTATTCTTCCTGTTTCTTCCATGACCTGAATGTCCAAAGTCTTCCTGAGATGCCTAGTTTTCTTCAGATAATGGCTTTTGCTTCACACAAGACTTCCATGTGCAGATACCATTTGGAAGTAGGCCAAATGCTTGTGGTTTACAGACATCTGTTTCGATGCAAGTTCGAAAGCAAGAAATTGCAAGTAGATAAATAGGTACCACTTCGGTGGGAAGGTAACAGTGTTCCGTGCGCCTTGGTGTTTAGTCATGCCAGCCACATGACCACGGAAACGTCTTCAGACAGCGCTGACTCTTCGGCTTTGAAACGGAGATGAGCACCGCAACCCTAGAGTCGGACTCGACTGCTTCCTTCTGTGTCACAGCTTCTGTGTGTCACTCTCCTGCTTCCTTCTGTGTCACAGCTTGCTTTGCCAGGCTTTGCCATATACTTACATCAAAATAAGCTGATGTTGCTTGTGTCGCCCATGTTTTTCGATATCTACATGAAACTGCTGGGAGAGGTCATCTGAAGACTTGGAATGAGTTGTCACCAGTATGTAGATGACATTCGGCCTATCTCATACTTCCACTGAATCCCAGTGAGGTTGTGGAATCTTAGAATTGATGTCTGGCGGCAGCTTTGGGCTGGGAGGGCCAGGAAACTGAAGCTTAATCCTGGCAAGGTGGAGGTGCTACTGTTGGACAGAAGGCCTGACCGTGGGTTTAAGGAGTTCCCTGTACTGGATGGGGTTGTGTTCCTCCTATAAGAGCAGGTTCACAGTGTGAGCTGCTGCTGAGTTGGTCCTCCAGTTGGATAGACAGGTTGCAATGGTAGCCAAGAGTGCCTTCCACCAGCCTCAGCCTTTCCTGACTACGAAAGATCTTGCTACTGTGGTACATGCCTGATAACACCTAGATTAAATTTCTGAATCCACTCTATGTGGGTCTGCCATTGAAGAGTATCTAAAAAGTACAGATGCTATGGAATCTTTCAGTGAGCTGTTTGGAGTCCGCTGTAGGGATCATATCACTCTAGTCTTGCCCATCTGCACTGGCTTCCAGGCTTCTTCTGGGATCAATTCAAGGTGCTGACATTAACGTTTAAAGCCTTAAATGGCCTGGAACCTATAAAACTTAAAAACTGCCCACTTCTATATGAACCTACCTGTCTGTTAATTCATGTTCAGGAGCCCTGCTTTGGGTGCCAGTGCCATCTGAGGCTAGACAGGTGGCAACCAGAGAAAGGGCCTTCTCAACTGTGGCACCAAAATTAATGGAATCCCATCTCCAAGGAGATTTGTCTGTCACTCTTGATCACTGTCTTCTTACTGACCTTCCTGCTTGTTTGTTTTCAATTGCTTGTGTTTGTGTATGTCTGTGTGTACTGTTCTTAAATGTACTGGTTTTTAATGTATATTTAATTGGTCAGCAGGAGTGTCAAACATGTGGCCTGTGGGCCAGATCTAACCCCCACAGGGCTCGGATCCAGCCCACAAGCAATTGGCTCTCATCTGCTTCCTTCTCCCACTCTCCTGCTTCCTTCTGTGTCACAGCTTGCTTTGCCAGGCTCTCTAAATCATACAGGAGCTACAGAGCAAAGCCTCTCTTCCCTCCATTGGCTGTGGCTCCTCCCCCTCCTCGTCCCCTGGGGAGGGAGGGAAAGA
>NW_015173125.1:100168-130453 GCF_001447785.1 Gekko japonicus | reverse complement strand
GTGTGTGTGTGTGTGTGTGTGTGTGTGTGTGTTGGGCTCATTATGCCAGGGCTCTCCTGGGTGCAGCTGGGTTCTCCTCCTCTTTTTTGCTGTATTCAAGCTCTCATGAGCCAGTCTTTCTCAGTAGGAAAGCAATGTGAACTATTTAAATGAGGAATAACAACAAGCCAGTGAGGTGGATTAGGTTGAGAATGTGTGTCCAGACCAAGTTCACCCAATACATTTCCTTTATAGACTGGGGATTTTGAACTTAGACTTCCCAGATAGTAGGCTCATACTGACCACTATACATTGCTGTCTCTCTATTCTTGCACTGTCTCAGAGGAGTTGTAGTTATTTCTCTGGGGAAGACTATAGTTTTGTAGACAAACTCATAGCCCTCAATCTGGGTCATGGTGCCTTCACATGTTCTTGACCAGTACACAAAGCAATTTATGTACAAAGGCTCGCAATGCCTAGTCATCTCATGTTTTTCCTTGGGTCTTAGGCTCAGAACATTGACCATGAGATTTCTGTAATGAATGTCAGTAAATTGAAAGTAGGTTTGCAACTTACAGATACACACCTGAACAGCATACTCAAGATTGCTACAGCACATTGTCTCCTGATTTTGATGCAATAATTCAGAGCAAGAGGTGTCAGTTATCAGAGACGGTTATCAGAAACAAAATATTGTGAAAGGGCTAATGTTTTAAGAATGTTTTATTTTGAGTTTTAAAATTTTTTTGTTTGTTGGTGTTCTTTATACATTTTTTATCTCCGCTACTACTATTACATTTTATGGCACGCATGGCCCGGCCCATCAAGGACTCATTTATGTCAGTTCCAGCCCGCATAACAAACGAGTCCGATACCCCTGTCCTATTGGGTAGAAAGGCAGCAAACAATTTTAAATCAATAAATGAGGTATAGGAATTATTGCTATGTGTCATAGTTGCCAATTTGTTTTTTCTGCATTTTAGAGTGTAGTATCTGATGACTATGGAGACTCAAGAGCTGAAACACCCAGTACAGTGACAGAAGTGGACATGGACTTGGATAGCTACCAAGTAGCTCTGGAAGATGTTCTTACCTGGTTGCTGTCTGCTGAAGATACATTCCAAGAGCAGGAAGACATATCCGATGATGTTGAGGAAGTCAAGGAGCAGTTTGCTATGCATGAAGTAGGTTTCTGGGGAGGGGCGGTGGGAGCTGTTAAGCAGGGTTTGTACATGTACTTTTGATAGCTTTAGATAGCCCACAAACCATATATAGTGGGCTTCTAAGGGCTTCAGAAAAATTCTTGCAGCCTTCTTGGGAATGTACGCCCGCCCTTGCCCCGCAGTTTCCGGAAACTAGTACCTCCAAGGTACTAGTTTTTTGCCACGCAGTTTCGGCTGGAAGCCTCGGTTGTGCCATGGGAGTGCTACGCTTCCCAGATGTGCTGGTGAGATCGCGCCCGGAAACTCCGCCTGTTTTCCATCTCACTTGTGTGGCTTCTGTTCCGTGTGACCGCAGCCATAGAACGGTATTTTTCTTTTGGGGAAATTAACTCTCCCCCCTGTGTATTTCTTTGAACATTTCAGATTTTTTTGTAAACCCAGGGAGTCCCCAAATTTGCTGAAAAATCTGTTTATTGTACATGTGGTCCCAGTCTTCAGATTTAGGTATCTGCAGGTAGGGGCCACATGTCGCTAATAGTATATAGACGTGGTGACATCATACCTTGTCAAATTGTTGTAGAGTGGGCTTCTGCATACTTGGGTCATTTTCAGGGATGCATCTGTTTTCATTTATGTACCTCTGTCATGGGTTTAAGATTATAAACACACACAGAGAGAGAGAGAGAGAGAGAGAGAGAGAGAGAGAGAGATATATTCACATTTACCCTTGAACTCGGAAACTGAGCCACATTAAGGACAAAGTTTATACACCCACAAAATGACATGTTCTCAAAACGTATGTATCTTATTTCTTTAAAATAAATACCTTCTAAAACAATCTATTTAAGGCTTCCACTCTCTTGCCATTCCAACAGCTATGCAAAACTGAATTATTCAGGAGGGCATTTTTACAAAGGTAATAGCGTTATAACAGAATGGAACATGCTTTAAAGGGACTATACTACTGTGTATAGTGCATACTATCTGTTCCTGTATGCATTATCCTGTTATATAATTTCTGCATAACATATCATGTTAATACTTATGCTTTATTTTAGCTTCATGCCGTCCTAATCCTATTACATTGCTTAGTGGATGCCAAGTTTGTATTGATTTGTACTGTGTAATCCTCCTTGAGTCTTAGTGAAAAAAGTAGACTATAAACAAATAAAATAACTTTGTATAGCTTTCCCAGTAATATCCAAAAGCCAAAAAAAGTATTATTTCTAAATAATGTGATCAGATGTCATACCTGCCTGACAGTCCTTTTTCTGCTGGGTATCTTTTTGGTGATGTCTTTCTTCGTTCTGTGGCTATTACATGAGACTGATCTTGAGGTTATGCCAGTAGCTTTGAAGGATGGCTAATGTAGCTTTTGCTTGGTGTTTGTTGTGGGCATGACTCGTAACCTGGCCCATGGTCTTTTAAAGTGCTAAAACACTGGGAAGGATCCAGAGCGCTACTGTAAAAAAGCTAGTAAGATTTTTGACTTTGAGTAGTGAAACTGCTTGCCACATCACAGTCTATTTCTGAAAACTTCACAAGTAGTTTGCCTTCAGCATTTGGGGTGGTCATTCAACAAACCAAGCCATCTAATTGCACTGTTCTTTTGATTCTGGCCTTTGTGTTTTGGTAAACTCTGGAAGAGAGGAACTACTTTAGAACTTTTTTGTGGGTGATCGTATAGGTTATTTTTCAGTGTTTTAGTTTAAACATCAACTGTTTATAAAATGTTCGCAAATTCATAGATCTAAGGTCATGTAAGTATAAAGTCACAAAGTATGCTCATCTGATTTTTTCCCCCCTAGGGTTTTATGATGGAGTTGACCGCGCATCAGAGCAGTGTGGGTAGTGTTCTGCAGGCTGGTAATCAGTTGATAGCCCAAGGCAATCTGTCAGAAGAGGAGGAAAGTGAAATACAAGAGCAAATGACTTTGCTCAACTCTCGATGGGAGGCTCTAAGGGTTGAAAGTATGGATCGGCAATCTCGGTGAGTGATATTTAAACCAGTTTTTCCAGCTGTAATGTCATGTATGGTGTTTATTTTTCACTCTGGGCTGAGTGGACTTCAGAATTATATGGCACAGCACTAAATTACACTTCTCTGAGGCCCATTTGAATTGCCTTGGCAAAAAAAAAGTAGTTAAGTATTCTTAGGAGTCTGAGGTGAGACATATGGGTCTTTAAATTATATATATATATATATGTAGAAGCTGTTCCACCATCTTTCTCTGCAATGTGTATGTGTGTATAAATATATATATTTATATTTATATATGTTGCAGAGAAACACATGCACACAAAACACGCTACAACCAATTCTGTGGCATGCTAACCTCTTAAATCTGTTGGGCTGGAATCTGATGTGAGGAGTAGTTAAACTGGAAGAAAATGTAGGAATGTGTCTGAACACTGGTGACACAATCATAGGGTAGCAGTCTAGATTTAGAATAAAGTTAGCATTTTCTTTATATTGACTCATAGATTAGCACACATACTCCAGACCAACAGTGGGCCTTAATAACAATAGTAATGTACATAGTGGTAGTGATGGACATGAACCTGAAAAATTCAGTTTGTGGCAGTTTGTGTTTGGTGGCCAAAGCATGAACTGAACCATGAACCAAATTGAACCAGGAGGTTTGTTTGTGAAATGAACTGGTTTGTGGTTCATGGCCCCACAACCCCCATTGAAAGGGACCACAGTCCCTTTAAATGAGGTTTGCAGAAAGCATGAAAAATCAGTTTAAAGGGACTGAGTGTGAAACAGCTGAATGGTGGGGAGCAGGTTACTCCCTGCCGCTCAGCTGTTTTTGTGGCTTTCACAGGAACAAAAAGCAGGGATTCATAGGGAGTTGGAGTCCTTTTAAACCCCTGCTTTCTGCTCTGTCCACGAACCACCATGAACTGCTTTAAGTTAGTGGAAGCTTTGGATGGTAGACCCGTGATAAACTTTGGTTCACGAACAATGAAGAGGGCGAAAGTCATGGTGCGTTTTGCTTTGTGATTCAGTTTGTACCCATTCCTACACAGTAGCAAGGCAGGTGACTTAGGAGACTGAACCAAGCTATGTGGTACTGAAAAATGCAGAAATAAAACAAAGTTTCGAAGTTATTAAGAAGAAGAAGAAGAAGAAGAAGAAGAAGAAGAAGAAGAAGAAGAAGAAGAAGAGATTGGATTTATACCCCGCCCTTCACTTGGAGTCTCATCCCTTCCCCTCCCCACAACAGACACCCTGTGAGGTGGGTGGGGCTGAGAGAACTCTGACACAAACTGCTCTTTTTCAAGGACAGCTGTGCCAGAGCTTGTGACTGACCCAAGGTCACATCAGCAGGTGCAAGTGGAGGAGTGGGGAATCAAACCCGGTTCTCCCAAATTAGAGTCCGCACACTTAACCACTACACCAAACTACACTTAACAGACTTTATCTGAAACAAGGAGGAATTTCAGACAGACGATATAATCTGGAAGAGGAATAGTTCCCAAATGGTTTCTGGTCTGTCATTTCAGACAGAACCATTTCAGAACCGGTTCCCTCCCGGAATATATTTGTAATTTCAGACATAAACGCTTCTGTCCCATTTAGGAAACGGGGCTGAAGCGTTTTACCTGTCAACCGCTTCCAAATAGTCTAAAGTTTCCTCTCCTGGTTCCGATGCGCTTTTTCCCGCCATTTTTCGCCCGTGCGGGCGATCTCCAGCTTTTTTTTAAAAAAAGTTTGCTTTATAGCGTTATAGCGCTATAACACTATAATGGAACCACAGTATAACAACCCCATTGGAATGCCTGGAGTGCTTTGTTATAGTGCTATAGCGCTATAAAAACGAACGTTCAAAAAGAAAAGGCTGGAGATCAGCTGCGTGGGCGAAACATGTTGGGGAAAAAGTGGTGCAGTCTGAAATGGCAAACCACTTCAGATCCAGCTCCTTACTGGAAGGGGAAAGCCATGTGTGAAATGGCAGCCCTATACCGGTTTACTCCATGACAAATCAAAAACAGCTTCAAAACAGGTTAAAAAGGGTAATGTGAAATTCCTCAAGTCCCCCCCCCTCCAGATTTGATGGTAAGTATAAATACATCCTGATATCCCCTGAAAGGAACACTTACTGTGGTATTTAAAAAATTTTTTTTTCCAGTTCAACAGAATCAAAATAGCTTTGTGTGCATGTATGTAACTGATCGTTGCGTTCAAAGAAACTCGGACTTTAATGTTATCTAAACATAGTATTTTATTTACCTTTATTAAGATATTTTATCTTTATGGCAGTACCCCTTTTTAAGAGTACTGATGTAATAATTTTGTCCATCTTTGTTTTTGAAATAAACAAACAGCCTTCATGATGTATTGATGGAATTACAGAAGAAACAACTGCGGCAGCTGTCTGACTGGTTGACTGTTACAGAAGAACGCATTCATAAGATGGAATCTCAGTGCTTAGCTGACAATTTGGAGTCCTTTCAGCAGCAGATGGATGAACATAAAGTATTTTGTTCCTTGCTTTAGTAAATACAATAGGAAAAGAATTTACTCTGTAGTGGCCCAAGTTTTCTAGTTGCCTCTCTAGTGGAGTTGTTACTGTGGAAACTTCCCTCTTTTTTGTTAAGGTTTGAGTCTCTCTATGTGATGAGCAGACCTACTATATGTTTTGGGATCGAAGGGCAACACTGTTTAGGAACAGTTAGTTTTCCTTTAAAAAGTCACGACTGTGCTCCAGGCTCAGTAGTGATTATGATTCTAGACAAGTTTTCTTGAACATCCCTTCAGAATATAAAGAAGTCATTAATAGGCATTGACCATCTGTGATTAATGTTAAATTAATGTCAGGAACAGTATTTGAACATAGAAGTAGTTTCCTGATTTCCTTGAGAGCAATGAGTGTGGTTGTGGTTGCAAAAGTCTTCCATGATTTCTTGTCTCTGCTCCAGTCAGTAACCAGAGAAGAATAAAAAGTGGACCGGAAGGTGGATTGGATCACTGCAGAGGCAGTGCCATGGTTGGACCACCATGCCCTGAAGGCCCGTCTGAATGCTCGACCCCGACCCTGTTTAGGCGGCGAGCAGATTTTTGCTCGCATGCGGAGCCAGATGGACCCTATGTGGCTCCAGATGGCCCTGCGGGATCCGAGGCCCCCTGGCGGCTCGTTGGATGAGCTGGTGGAGGACTGGCATGGTCGGCTCTCCACAGCCATCGACGAGATCACTCCCAGGCGCCCTCTTCACACTTGTTCTTGGCGGGCGCCCTGGTATACCCAGGAGCTGCGGCATCTGAAGCTAGAATTGAAATGGCGGTGTCGCGCTTGTAGCTAGAGAGACGGTGGCGTCGTGCTCGTGATGAGGCGTCACGAGCAGCTTATAGGACATTTATGAGATCCTATGAGATAGCAGTCAAGGCCACTAAGAGAGATTTCTATGCAGCCAGGATTGCATCTGCAAGCTCACGCCTGGCCCAATTGTTTAGTATGATTTGGTCTTTGACAGCTCTGCCTCAGGGCAGGCAAAATATTAGGGAATTGGATATTGGCTGTGAGGCATTTGCAAGCTATTTCGCAGATAAAGTCTTGGCGCTCCGCCATGACCTTCCCGCCACAATTGAAACAATGGACGAACTTGAGGCCCCTTGCACATTTTTGGTTCCGGGTTTAGAGTGTTTTAGCCTACTCAGCCTGGAGGAAGTTGACAGATTGCTTGTATCAGTATGTCCAACCACGTGCGACCTTGATCCGTGCCCCTTCTGGCTCATTAAAGCGAGCCATGAGGGGTTTCGAGGTTCCCTGAGGGAGATTATCAACAAGTCCCTCTTGGAGGGACGGTTCCCTGGCGCACTCAAGGAAGTGTTGGTCCGCCCTCTCTTGAAAAACCATCTCTGGACCCGGCCGAATTGGCTAACTATCGGCTAGTGTCCAATTTGCCCTATTTGGGCAAACTTATTGAGAGGGCAGTGGTGTTACAGCTATAGGGCTTTCTGGATGATGTTTCTGTCCTAGATCCTTTCCAGTCCAGCTTCTGCCCAGGTCATGGGATGGAGACGGTGCTGGTCGCCCTGACTGATGACCTCCGAAAGCATCTCAATCGAAGTGGTGTGGCGGCACTGTTGCTGTTAGATCTGTTAGCGCATTTGACATGGTCAACCACCAGTTGCTGGCCCACCGTCTCGCCGACATGGGGATTCAGGGGCTTGCCCTTCAATGGTTTGCCTCTTTTCTCCAAGGTCGGGGACAAAGGATGGCGATAGGGGATCAGCGGTCCCAGAGGCATTCTCTTGATTGTGGGGTGCCTCAGGGGGCAGTGCTGTCTCCGATGTTGTTTAATATCCACATGCACCCCCTTGTCCAGATTGCCCAGAGTTGTGGCCTTGGGTGTCACAAATATGCAGTTGACACCCAGCTCTATCTGATGTTGGGCGGCCAGTCGAACTCCGGCCCAGATGACCAGCACCAGGCATTGCAAGCTGAGCCTGGTTGGCTCAGACCGAGTCGGCTGAAACTAAACCCGGCAAAGACAGAAGACCTGGGCCTGAGTTGGGTCGGTTCGCGGTTGGGGCTCCCGACCTTCAATGGGGTGCTTTTGGTGCCAGCGTCGGCAGTTAGGAGTTTGGGTGTGCTCCTGGACTCCTCTTCAACGATGGGGGCTCAGGTGGCAGCCACTGCCAAGTTGGCCTTTTACCATCTTCGGCTGGCTCGGCAGTTGGTTCTCTTCTTCGACCGCGATGACCTGGCCACAGTGATCCATGCAACGGTCACCTCGAGGTTAGACTACTGTAACACTCTCTACATGGGGCTGCCTTTGTCGCAAATCCGGAAGCTGCAGCTAGTGCAGAATGCTGCGGCCAGGCTGTTGATGGGTCTCTCTAGACGGGACCATATCAGGCCTGTGCTGAAAGTGCTGCACTGGCTGCCAATAGCGTTCCGCGTTCGCTTCAAAGTGCTGGTTCTTACCTTTAAAGCCCTATATGGCCAGGGTCCGGTATACCTGAGGGACCGCCTTTCCCCATATGTTCCCCCAAGGGCACTATGGTCAGGGACTCAACATCTCCTGGTAGTTCCAGGCCCCAAAGATACCAACTTGCTGCAACCAGGGCCAGGGCCTTTTCGGTGGCGGCTCCTACCTGGTGGAACGAGCTCCCGGAGGAGATCCAGGCTCTGCTGGACCTGTCGCAGTTCTGCAGGGCCTGTAAGACGGAGCTCTTCCACCAGGCTTTTGAGTAGGAGCTGTCACCACCACTGTCCCATCACGCCACCACTACCACCAATTGGAGTGGGTAACATCGGGGAGCGAGATGGCCCTGGGATGAATGGATGGCAGTGTTGTCTGGAACTCACTTTGTTGTTCTGGGAGCATCTTTACAAGAACCCCATCTTGTTATTAAGGACTTTTGTGACAACCGGAGCACCTGTACTTTACTGTATTGTATAACTGATTGTTTTATTCTGTTTTTAATTGTATTAATCTTGGCATACGTGGCTCATCTGTTAGCCGCCCTGAGCCGCTTTGGGGAGGGCGGGTTATAAATCCAAAAATAAATAAATAAACAAAAACAAAAAAAACGGTAAGGCTTGTCACTATTGCGTAAACTATCAGCTTTCAGGAGGTCTTTATTTCAATTGCCCTGCAGTTTTCAGTCGTCTTTTCTTCTATATTGTGAATAAAGTCAAATTGCAGATTGCTTATAACATGATTAAGTAAAACAAATGAATTTGACATTCCATTTGTTTATCCATAATCAAATGCTTGCAAAGATAATAATCACATAAGCAGGTGCCCCCTAGCTGCAAGTCCAGAAGCAGAAGATTGGGCATGTAGAGCATTGGTGACCAAATAACTTTTGAATAATGGCTTGGATCCAGTATGGGGCTTTCTTAATGGAAGGTGATTCATGTGATTTTTGCTGACTTCACCTCTCCCACTGGAGACTTTCAGCTTTCTTCCAGTGTTGTTCCTCAGGGTCTCATTTTACTCAGGAGCAGCAGTTTTGGGCTGTACTTGCCTTGACATCCTACAGGGGGGAGACACACACACACACACACACACACACACACACACCGCCCCCTCCCCCACGCAGGGAAATCTCTTTTATTCTGTGGAAATCTCTGCTGGAACCAAGCCCTTATTTTCTCATACACCTGGCCAGAATCAAATGAAATAAAATGTTCACTTCTGGACCTTGTAACTATTGATTCCATTACTTTCAGAGTCTACAAAATGATCTCGAAGCAGAGCAGGTTAAAGTAAACTCATTGACCCACATGGTGGTCATTGTAGACGAAAACAGTGGTGAGAGTGCCACGGCTCTACTGGAGGAGCAACTGCAGGTGAGTGGGATTTTATATTCCTTCTGATGTGGTAGTGTGGTTGATACTGGTGTTGATGTTGTTGAATATGCGTGAATACTATACTGTGACTAGAACACTAAAGTTCTCAACTTGATAGCCTGCTTTAACTTCCTTAGGGACCTCAGAGTCTGCCTGTAATCCCTCACTGTTTCTCAATACTGTGCAGTTTTTATAGAGCAGTTCTTCATAGAACAAAGGATAACCTGAATAATTCGGTCCATAAACTGAAGTTCAGTATTCTTGAGGGTACTGCTGTTGGCCAACGGAGAAGCCGCAGAGTCCGCCTGTCCTGGAAGGGGTTGCACTCCACTTGAAAAAACAGATGCATAGCTTTGGGATGCTACTGGATCTCGGCCTGTGGCTGGAGGCTCAGGTCTTTTCCAGTGCACGTATCACTTTTTATTGGCATCTTTTTATTAGATCCCCAAAAAGCATGATCTGGCCAAAGATCCATCTTCTGATCACATCCAGTTTAGATTACAGTAATGCGCTCTATTTGGAAATGCCTTTGACAGTGGTCTGGAAACTTTGTAAATGAGGTAGCCAGGCTATTGTCAAAAACTGGTTGGTTGGGTCATATCCTTCCTGCATGGAGAGATCTGTACTGGTTACCCATCTGTTTCCTGGCACAATTCTGAGTGCTGGTTCTTACTGTTAACACCCTAAAGGAATTGGACCAGGGTACATTAAGTACTGTCTCCTCCCATACTATCCAGTCCACCAGTTAATATCTACTTCATAGGCGCTAGTCTCTGTGTGCATGTGTTCTGTTACTACTATCTTCAACATGTTTTCAGTTAAATTCAACAGACTGTATTTACTTCTAGATAAGACTAGTTTTTTGCCATCAGAAAAAGAGGGAGTTGTCTCATATTTGCATACAAGTTACTGTTATGTCAAATAGTAAGAAAAGTGTAACTTTCTAGGGTGGTATAGTGAAGGTTTCATTCAGGGTCATCTTCGTTTCGAATAAATACGGTATAATATTTTGGAAACTTCACCGGAGATAAAAAACTAAACAAATTTTAAAAAGATAAATACAACTCTGAAATCATTATTCTTCTGTTTATTTTAGTTTTTCATCTGTTTCCAAGGGGGAAAAACATGGTCTGTTTTGTTATTTTCAGAAACTTGGTGAGCGCTGGACAGCAGTTTGTCGTTGGACTGAGGAGCGATGGCTCAAACTTCAAGAGATTAATATCTTGTGGCAGGGACTCTTGGAAGAACAGGTTAGATTTATTGATTTGATTTATAGCTTGTATAATTAGATTTATAATTATACCTGGCTGTTCTCCTAAAATTCAAAGAGTCTGTCTTTGGGATATTTTATCCAAATACACAATATTTACATTAAGCAAGAAATACAAGAAAAAAGTTGGAGAAAGAGCTTCTTAAACTTCCTGGAATTCTTTGACAAAAAGAATATAGCTAGGCCTGTATTGCTGGGAATTAATTTCTGAGGCTATGACCTTATTTAGGAGCCAGTTTGGTGTAGTGGTTAAGTGCATAGACTCTAATCTGAGAGAACCGGGTTTGATTCCCCACTCCTCCACTTGCACCTGGCTGGATGGCCTTGGGGAAGCCATAGCTCTGATAAGAGCTGTTCTTGAAAAAAGAGCCATTTCTGTCAGAGCTCTCTCAGCCCCACCTACCTCACAGGGTGTCTGTTGTGGGAAGGGGAAGGGAAAGGAGTTTGTAAGCCACTCTGAAACACCTTTGGGTAGTGAAGGGCGATGTATAAATCCAATCTCCTCCTCCTCCTCTTCTTCTTCTTCTTCTTTATTTGTTTTATAGTGTGATCCTAAGCAGAGCTTCTTCAGACTAAGTCCATTGATTTCAGTGGGTTTCGGCTGAAATAACTCTGTATAGCTCCTGCCAACCTAGCAGTTCGAAAGCAAGAAATTGCAAGTAGATAAATAGGTACCACTTTGGTGGGAAGGTAACAGCGTTCCATGCATCTTGGCGTTTAGTCATGCCTAGCTCTGATAAGAGCTGTTCTTGAAAAAAGAGCAGTTTCTGTCAGAGCTCTCTCAGCCCCACCTACCTCACAGGGTGTCTGTTGTGAGGAGGGGCAGGGAAAGGAGTTTGTAAGCCACTCTGAGACACCTTTGGGTAGTGAAGGGCGGCATATAAATCCAATCTCCTCTTCTTCTTCTTCTTTATTTGTTTTCTAGTGTGATCCTAAGCAGAGCTTCTTCAGACTAAGTCCATTGATTTCAGTGGGTTTCGGCTGAAATAACTCTGTATAGCTCCTGCCAACCTAGCAGTTCGAAAGCAAGAAATTGCAAGTAGATAAATAGGTACCACTTTGGTGGGAAGGTAACAGCGTTCCATGCATCTTGGCGTTTAGTCATGCCAGCCACATGACTATGGAAATGTCTTCAGACAGCGCTGGCTCTTCGGCTTGGAAATGGAGATGAGCACCACCCCCTAGAGTCGGATTCGACTAGCTTTCGAGAAAGGGAAACCTTTACCTTTAACTCTGTATAGGAATGTTCTCCTAATAGGGCCGATTTTAAATTGGCATTACATAAAGAGGGATTTAGAAATAACTGTTTTGCTTTAATAAGTCTGTTTATGAGGCTTCTATTAAATTTCTGTTGCTGCATTCTCAAGGAATCTTGGTGAGGAAGTGATTTTTTTTTCCTTCCTAAGAGTCATATAGCAGTTGCTTCTGTTACATGGAACTCATATGTGAAGAAGAATCATGTGACTGGTGGGTCAAAGAAGGCAAACTTTGTGTTGGATCCAGCAATGTGTTCATACAAGTGTTGTGGATCTTCTCTGTTCCACTCTACTAGCTGCCCATGATCTCAGCAATACCTCCAGGGATTTTCATAGTGTAACAGTCTTTGTGGGATTGCTTAGAAATATTTGCTGCCTCTGTCCTTTTTTTTATTAAGGAAAAAAAATCACTGTCACATGAAGAATTAATTTTTCATTGTCTTGAATTTATAAGTGATTTTTCTGGTATCTAGCTATGAATCTCTCCTGGTGGTGATCAATAATTACAATGTGTTTAGAATTATTTATAAGTTCAGAGTGCTACAAGATTAGTGAATAAGCCTTTCTGTCTTGTTTACTGCCAGAGTCTTGTTATCTGCATGATGGGTGAGACAGAGATAAGCAATTCGCCTGCTGCTTTCTTTGAGTATAAGTCAGTATTACATATAGATAGCATCAAATATGTTTCAAAAATACAATTCTTTTGTGTTTTTAAGACGACTGAGGAGCTGAACATCATCAATCATAGTAAAGTAATAGTATACAAGCAACAGTATATTCAAAGGATTGCATTAACCAACGGTACATACTGGAAATAGTCTACAAACGCTGCCCTGACGATATTAAGTGCAGTTCATTAATCATATGAATAACTATGTTTAAGATTAACAGGCTAGGATAATGGAATACAACAAAATAACCTTAATGGACATAATCCTTCACAGAAGTAAATCATAATCTTGAGGGAAGTATTTATATTGCACTGATTCCTGGGAGGAGCCTGTCAGGAGGGCTGGGCTACCCAGTGTTAGGGCTGGAGGGAAGACCTTTTTTTTTAACCACACCAAGGTGCTGATTTATATTTTCCTAATAGGTCAATGGTAATTATTTAATCACATGGAAGAAAGTAGGGGTGTGCAAAAAAAAAAATCGGTATTTTTCGGGTTTGGGTATGTTGAACCTGAAAAATAACGGTATTTCCCAATATTCCCAAATCCCAGTACTGGTATGGTATTCGGATTCAGTATTTGGGAAAGCTGATTTTTTTTCGGCGCCATTATACCCTATGGGGACCAGTGATCCCCATAGGCTGTGATGGAGAATTGAATTGGAGATATCTGAGGCTCTGGGGTGGGGGGTATAGGCACCAAATTTGCAGCATAGCTGCTGGTGCCTTTCCTCAGAAAATCCCCCAAGTTTACAAAAGATTGGAGTAGTGGATCCAATTCTATGGGCCCCTGAAGAAGGTGCCCCCATCCTCCATGGTTTCCATGGGGGGGAGTCATTTAAAGGGAAAGTGCTTGCTGTAAATGCTTTTTATAAGCTGCGGCTGAACTCCGAAGTCAGTTAAAGGGCTTATGGTCCCTTTAAATGCCTTCTCCAAGCAGCAAGTTCACTCAGGACTGCGAGCCCTTTAAATGCCTTCTGGTGAACTTGCCGCGGAATTGCACAGCTTGGAGAAGGCATTTAAAGGGATCATGATACTTTTACATGCCCTTTATGTTTGGCTATCTGGCAGCCTGGAAAATCCCAAATATTTCCAGGATATTTAGGGCTTGGCCATTTCGGATAGTTGAAATTGAGCCCCATTCAGTAACCAGCTTAAGAAATACCTGAAACATACTGATAAGGTATTTTCCAGGGTGTTTTTGGCTCAGTTTACGGCAAATGCACACTCCTAGAAGAAAGTAAATGGGTGCGCTCAAAGTCACTACATGGTGTTTCCATTGACTGTAGCACTAGCCATTAAGAATACAGGCTGCCCCTAATATAAAGCCTATTCTAGGGTCTATCATGCCAGTATGTGATATAACACTGGGATCAATGCTCCCTCTAAGCTGTGGAGTCTTGTGAGCAAAAATTCTACTTTGTGAGCTACTGGCATTAAAGTTGTGAGAAAGCGATTTGGCTACTGCATAAATTAGTTTGCTCAGGAGCCATCCTTCCTGAGCTAAGACAAAAATGTGCGAGCCAGAGGCGAAAAAACTGTGAGGTAACTCACACTAACTCAGCTTAGAGGGAACATTGACTGGGATTTGGCTTTTCTATATACCAAGCTTCTATTCATTATATTTGTGTCCTGCCCTTTCCCAAAGCAGCCCTTTAGTCTCATAATGAAGGGAGATCTGTCTGTCCCCTTCTGTTGCCGTGTTCTGCCAGTTGGTGATGACTTTTTTGTTTTGTTTGGCATTCTGTCAGTGATCCGTCCTTCCTAATCAATGCTTTTATGTTTTGTATGTCTTTTTACTTGTGTGTATTTTAACACTGTGTGTATGTTGTATGTATTTTAACTCTGTTTTGGATTGTTTTAATTATATGTGTTTGGGGAGGTTGATTTTAATGGGTTTAAAATGTTACTATATCATAATATGTTTTAAATAGTTAGGCACCTTGTTGGCCCTTGTAAATAAAGTAAAATAAAATAACAATCCTGTGAGGTATGTCAAACTGAGGGAGAATGACTTGCCCAAAGCCGCTTTTTGTCAAAAATAAATTTATATCTTGAAATCCAGGGAATTTAATGCCTGATTACAGTGGGACCTGAGGGATGTTTATGAGGGGCTGTGGCTCAGTGGGAGAGGATCTGTTTAGCATACAGAAATGCCTAGGTTCATTCCCTAGCATATCCAGTTTAGAAGAAGTAGATAGTAGGTGATACGAGAACTCTGCCTGTTACCCTGGAGATCCACTGTCAGTATGAGTAGACAATGGTCTATTCAGTATAGACCAATGGTCCATTCAATATAAGGCAGCTTCATGGGTCCATGATTTTTTTCTAGATTGTGCCTATAGTTTACCTGTCATGATATTTGTAAGGACTTGCAAATAAAGACTGGCAAAAATTTTGCTCATTAAACTTACATAGATTTAACTTTATTATTGGGGAACAATGGGTGAAAAGAGTGGTTAACACATGGGATTCACTGCCACAGGAGGTGGTGGTGGCTACAAGCATGGCCAGCTTCAAGAGGGAATTAGATAAGCATATGGAGCAGAAGTCCATCAGTGGCTATTAGCCACAAGGTATAGATAGGAACTCTCAGTCTGGGGCAAGTGATGCTCTGTGTTCTTGGTGCTTGGGGGGGGGGGCAACAGTGGGAGGGCTTCTAGTGTCCTGGCCCCACTGCTGGACCTCCTGATGGCACCTGGTATTTCTGGCCACTGTGTGATACAGAGTGTTGGACTAGATGGGCCATTGGCCTGATCCAGCATTGGCTTCTCTTATGTTCTTATGAATTACTCAGCTGATGAAGATTTCTAAATTGTCAGTTAAATGCTTGAACAACCTAAGGGGTAGTGCACAAGGCATGACAGCTTTGGAAATGGAATGTTCAGGAAGTCAGCATACTTCAGGTAATTCAGTACAGAATATGGCTGACTGGGAAATAATCATGATTGTTCAAAAGACGACTTGAGTGAGTATGATGGCATACTCGCGACAAAACTTCAAGAATATCCTATAGGACGCTTATGAAAGCCTATGAGGTGGTGGTGAAGGCTCCAAAGAGGGAATTCTATTCAGCCTCCATCGCGTCTGCAAGCTCACGCCTGGCACAATTAAAGTAATTAGATCCTTGACAACCCTCTCAGATAGGAACCAAAGGATTAATGGTTTGGCCATTAGCTGTGAGGCATTTGCGAGCTTTTTTGCGGACAAAATCTTGTTGCCCCGCTGTGACCTATCTGCTAATGTTGATACAATATGTGAACTGGAGGCCTCTTGGCTGCCTTCTGATTCAGTCTTCGACAACTTCAGCCTGCTCTCCTCTGCCGAGGTTGACAGGATCCTGGGCGCTGTTAGGCCAACCACTTGCCTCTTGGATCCGTGTCCCTCATGGCTGGTAAACGCTGGTGGTGAGATGATACAGGGCCCACTGATGGACATTGTAAATCTGTCCCTGGAGTCAGGGGTCTATCCAGAGGGTCTGAAAGAGGCGATGGTACTACCGCTCTTGAAAAAGCCATCTTTGGACCCTATGGATCCAGCCAATTACCGCCCAGTTTAGAATCTATCATTTCTGGGTAAGGTGATTGAGAGAGTGGTAGCAGAGCAGCTCCAGAGTTTTCTGGATGACACATTGGCATTGGATCCTTTCCAGTCTGGCATCTACCCTGGCCACGGGACGGAGATGGTGTTGGTCACCCTGACAGACTATCTCCGCAGATAGCTGGATCGAGGCAGGTCACCGTTGCTGTTATTGCTTAATCTTACCAAGAAAACCAATTTTACAGCAGCATTTGACACAGTTGATTATGATCTTTTGACTCACCGCCTCACTGACAGGAGTTCGGGAGGTAGTCTTAAAGTGGCTTTCCTCCTTTCTTCAAGATCAGGGACAGAGGGTGGCACTGGGAGAGAGGATGTCAACTAGGTACCCCTTAACATGTAGGGTTCCTCAGGGAGCTGTCCTCTCCCCAATGTTATTTAACATCTGTATGTGCCCCCTTGACTGACTGGTGCGGAGTTTCGTGCTGGGGTGCCATCAGTACACTGGTGATGCCCAGCTATATCTGCTACTGGTCGGCCACCCAGATATTTCCCCGCATAATCTGGCTGAGGGTCTGGAGGCTATGGTGGAATGGTTAAAACAAAGCAGGCTGAGGCTGAATCCAATGAAGACAGAGGTTCTGTGGCTGGGGGGGAGGGGCTGGGGCATAGACTTCCCACCCTTGATGGGGTGCCACAGTTTGGACATGGTCCTGGATCACGAATATTGCCAGACTGGCATTTTCCCATCTTCGCAAAGCATGGCAATTAGCCCCTTTCCTGTCGCACCCTGACCTAGACCTTGCCACAGCAATCCATGTGACAGTCACCTCCAGATTAGACTACTGTAACTCACTCTATGCTGGCCTTCCCTTGAGACTGATCCGGAAACTCCAGCCAATCCAGAATGCGGCGGCGTGAGTCCTGACGGGAACACCACGGACAGCACATATACAACCTGTGCTGCGCCAGCTACACTGGCTTCCAGTGGAGTACTGAGTCAGATTCAAGGTGTTGGTATTGACCTTTAAGGCCTTGAGCAATCTGGGACCAGCATATCTTTGGGACCGTCTCCTCTGGTATGTCCAGGGCTGGCCTGAGGTTTTTTTGCGCCCTAGGCAGGGCTACCTTCTGGTGCCCCACCCCGTGTGTGCCCAATTACGGGGTTGCCAACCTCCAGGCGGGGCCTGGAGAGAAGGAAGTCCAACTTCTCTCCCTCTTTGGAGAGGTGGGGAGGGGAGTCCTGGGCCAAGTCGGCGCACTCTCCCCGGATCAGTACTGCAGGAAAAGCCCACCCCCACCCCGGATGTGGTCAGAGACAAGCGTGATTTCCTTCACCCTGCAGGAAGCTGGACACTTGGGTCCCGGTTCGGAGCCACGGTTTGAGAGAGCCGCCCGTGCAGAAAGGCCCAGTCCCATGCCCAGGAAAGAAAAGAAAGCCGAGCCGTCAGATGTCCAGAGGGGGGGGGGTCACCAGAAGCACCGCTACTCACTGTTGCTGTCCAGCTGCATCTTCACTCAGCCCTCTCAGGGGAGCCCCCCTCCCCCCACTACTTTCTGCGCTTTCGCTTTCTGCTCCAGGCGCAACTTCGAGGCAGCCGAGCTTGGGGCGAGGAGGGAGGGAGTGCGCAGCCCAGCCGGCTGGGAGCGGATTGGCCAGGTGCTGGTCCCCTCCACTGGTTTCCACGGATCTTCTTTCCCAGCGGAGGGGTCCGGGAAGCGCCCCCAGCACCACCTTTCTGCTTGCAAAGAGACACATGCAAAGAAACGCAGGGAGCCACTGCCTTATCGTCCTGGAGGGGCTCGAGGGGTTCACGTTGGTACTCTGGGGCTTGCGGGGCTCCTGGGCTCCTGCGGGCCAGGCAAACACCAATGCTGGGCCAACGCACACAGGCTAGCCAAGCGAGAGGCTTGAACTTGCCCCCCTCCCCTCCCCTGAGCCCCTCCTGCCTGCTCGGCTCCCCGCCCCACCTGGTGCTTCCTCGGCAGCTGCCAAACGACACGTTCCAGGGAGAGGGCTTTCTTTGGGCGCAGGCAGGCCGGGATGGCTCTCCGAGGCTGAAGATGTCACACTCTGCCCAGAGGCACTGCGCCCGGTGTGAAGCCAGATCCAGGCCGGGGGCAAGCGAGGGGCTGCAGCTTCTGGGCAGCAGCAGGAGGAGGAAGCGGCGCCGGCAAGAGCAAGAAAGTGAAGTGCCCTACCAGCGGCGAGGCGGAGGGGGCGCCCCGGGGCGGGGGGGGGGGGGGGGCGGCCCAGGCTGGGCGCGCCCCGTGATCATTGCCTGTCCATCTGGCCGGAGATCATGATGCAGGCTTTTGGTGGGGGCTGGGGGGCTTTGGCGGGGGTCCTGTTTGGCGCCCCTAAGGGCTGGCGCGCTCTAGGTGAATTCCTAGTTCACCTAGCAGGTGAGCCGGCCCTGGGTATGTCCCTGGGAGAGCATTATGCTCTGCTGTGAGTAATCTGCTGGTGATCCAGCTATCCTCGACCAGAGTGAAGGCCCTGGCTCCAACCTCATGGAACTCTCTGCCAAATTCCATCAGGGCCCTGTGGGACTTAATGCAATTCCACATGGCCTGTAAGGCCTCCAAGGCAGAGATGTTCCACTAGACTTTTGGTTGAGGACAGTGACAGTTTCTATCATAGCTGGCACCCCTCCTCTTTTCTTTTCTATTTTCCATCTTGCCCACTTTGGCCGCCTCCTTAATCTGCCCACGAGATGGAAGGCCAGAGCAGGTTTTAGATTAAATTATAGACACCATCTGAAGGCTGTGAAATATGGGACAAATTGATTGCTGATTTTAAATTGTATTTTGTATGTTAATTTATTGTAAATCGCCCAGGGCCCTGTGTACTCAGGGATGGGACGATTCAGAAGTGTTGTTGTTGTTGTTGTTGTTGTTGCTGCTGCTGCTGCTGTTGTTGTTGATGATGATGATGATGATAATAAGCCCTAGTTCACTTCTTCACCTGTTTGTAGCTATCACCAGGATTACCACTACTATTTGGCTTTGGTACAGAGAGACCAAGGAAATAGTTGATCCCTCTAAAGGGCCTTTCTATACCAAAAAAGGCTTTGGAAATCTTAGGGTCTACATGACACTTGCGGCTGCCTTATTCTGAATGAGATCCTTGGACCATCAAAGTCAGTACTGTCTACTCAGACTGGCATCAGCTGTTAAGAGGTTTCTTCTAGGAAGAGGTCTTTCAAATTACCTATCCAACTGATCCCTTTAACTGAGGCTGCCAGAGGTTAAACCTGTGATCTTCCGCAGGCCAAGCTATATGCTTTACCACTGAGCCATGGCCCTTCCCAACCTAAGTAGTTGGGAAGGTGAGAGTTTCTTTTTGTATAGATTTTTTAATGGTAAACTTTGGCAATTGGTGGTGGTTGGGTAAGAAAGCACTGGACAGCCATGGGACTATGAGTATGGAAGAGGGGATCATCAGCTTGCGAAGAACTAAATATTGCCAGCAAAATGTGAAGTGTGGGAAAAGTGTGGTTATAATATTAAAATCGACATGGAAAAATCTACCTAGATCTCAGATGCACAAATATGAACCTTCATTATGCTGTTATTCATGCACATTATGAAACTGAGTTTACAGAGACTTCTGGTTATGGCTATGATTGATTTGGCATATTAGTCTGTGAACTTCTAGTAATGGAGGATGTAGGCCACATTCCATGTCACAAAAGTTCACTTGTAAGTAGTATTTTTCTC
The DNA here is from genome assembly GCF_001447785.1 of Gekko japonicus. Taxonomy (NCBI): domain Eukaryota; kingdom Metazoa; phylum Chordata; class Lepidosauria; order Squamata; family Gekkonidae; genus Gekko; species Gekko japonicus. The sequence continues at coordinate 110,546 of NW_015173125.1, read as the reverse complement.
CTTTTTGTTGAGAAACAGAAGGCAGCTTTTTAGTGTCACTAGAGACAATGAATGGAGCAAAACACTGATGTGATTCAAAAGTAAATGTTGCAATGAACGTATCATGATGGTAGTGATGATTAACAGAGACTAGGAGAACTGTGTAGATAATTCATGCAGCATCTTTGTTTCTCTCTCTGTGCAGTGCTTGTTGAAAGCCTGGTTAGTAGAAAAAGAAGAGGCTTTAAACAAAGTACAAAGAAGCAGCTTCGAAGATCAAAATGAGCTTGGGGTGAATGTTCGAAAGCTGGCAGTGAGTATCACTTGCTTTACATTTGAAACTAGCTTCATAACATTAAATGTTACATCCTGTTCTGTCCTCAGTATCAATTTGATATTCTGGTGGTGCTGGTCTAGTATCAGGTTTCCATTCTAAATATTAATTTCATGGTCCAGCGAATTTTAAAGCAGCTTCTTAAATTATTTTCTAAATTTATGGGAGAAATGTGGCTGAAGAAATTTGGAATACACTCAACTATCTGTAGGTTTGCCAACTCTGGGTTGGGAAGTACTTGGAGATTTTGGGGGTGCAGCCTGAGGAGGGTGAGGTTTGGGGAGGGGTGGAATCTCAGCGGGATATGATGCCATAGAGTCTGCCTTCCAAAACAGCCATTTTCATCAGGTGTACAGATTGTGTGCTAGATAAGTATGAAAAGCGTGCAAAAATGGTTGAAACATGGCAATATGCAGCTACATGTAATTTTAATTTTTTTTTAATGGGGGGCAGATTAGCTGGATAATGGCAATTAAATGCTAGTTTATTTCTTTTGCACTCACAAGTAATATCTCTCCCACCCCATACATGTAATTACTTATATCACAGTTTTATTTCTTATGTCGTGTTTAATTTGGAAAGTTTGAACAAAATACCTAAAAGGAAATGGCTAACGTTGTTTTACTGTCAGAGTTTGAAAGAAGATTTGGGAATGAAGCGTCAGATGTTAGATCAGCTGAGTGAGGTGGCCCAGGATGTGGCACAACTACTCAACAATGAGAAAGTATCAATGAAAATTGAGAATGATCTGGAAGAACTAACACAGAATTGGGACAGTTTAGTTCAGAAACTTGAGGACTGTTCTAATCAGGTAACCACAAAAATATTACCATCTCTTTCCAGCTTCTACATGTCTATTAATAGTGCATAAGTGTTGACCTTCAAACACATGTCTTTTCAAGAAAATGTCTGGAAGCTAGTTGCTTTTTAATGAAGTATGAATAAATTGGTAAAAGCTGTACAAAAATAGTAGTTTCACACTTTCAGTTTCACTTTTCCTGCCGATATTTGTTGGATTAGGCATTAGAAAACTGGATTAGGTTCTTTAGTGTTTTACATCATTGGCTTTTGCAAAAGTAAACAAGTATGCCCAGCTAAAGTGAAGTTTTGCTTAAACAGAATATAGGGTCTCATTTGTTTAGCACAACCAGGCTCCCAGCATTCTGTAAGCCTTTGTTGACAGCTTGTGCTAGACTCAGGCCATCCCAGATGGATGGTTATGGACTTGTAATATAAACAACAGACAGGTATAAATTCAGTCACATCACACAATCACTATAATACTTCCAGAGCTTATGAAGATTTAGAGAAAGGCCACTACTGCAGTGAGTGGAATCCATGCTTTACAAGCGGAAGGCCCCAGGTTCAGTCTCCAGCAACTTCTCTTAAAGGATATCAGTTACATGGCTGGGAAAGTTTTCCTGCTTTGTTTTGAATGCTTGCTGTTTGTCAGATAGAAAATACTGAGCTAGAAGGGTTAGTGTGATTTTTAAATGATTTTTGTTTTGGGCATTTTCTTTTTGGGCGTTGTGCTTTTTAACAATAGGAATGCTCCAGCCATGGTATAAGACCATTTGAATTAAATGGAAGGGAGCAATGGATGTATTTCACCTTTTCCAATGAAATTAGTAGAATTTTGTCTGGGTCATACCCAAACTGAAGAATGTTACTAGCGGCAATTGTAATGATACAAAATTGTGATTTATTTCTTATATTATTGTATAATTTTGCTGACTGCTGATTACTCTTTTAGGTTTCTCAGGCGGTTGGAAATGTTGGCATGGGACAGATCTCGCAGAAAATCATCACAGAGACAGTTAATGTCAAAGAGCAAAAAATGGCTAAGGAGGAACAGTTTCCACCTCTTCCTCCTCCAAAGAAAAGACAAATCAGTGTAGATATAGAGGCTAAGAAAAAGTAAGCATATTTTACTTTGGTTTAGTGGGTTTTCTCTAACAAGAGAAGCCTTTTCAGCTCCCTTTCTCTTTCAGCATAAATTTTTATAATTGTGTTATAGCAAAATATTGTCTTTCTTCAATTCATGTAGTAGAATATGTTTAAAACAATCACATTATGTTATCTGGGTTTTTAAAACCAGCATTTATTAAAATGAATCTTGCAAATAACGATTGGGAAATGGTTATTGTCCATACTCTTGTAAGTTGCTGTTCTGTGTGTGGCTTCTGCTATCCTGGCTGGCCCATCATTCTGATGAAAGGGAATGAATAAGTTGACAGTGATAGCAGCCATAGCAATCCACTGTGTTGGCCTAGATCAGAGTAATACAGAACATCCCTGTGACTGCTGCATTGGCATTTAATTTTTTTTAAATGTATAAATAGTTATAATATTATTACATATTCTCAAAAGGCAAATACAGTTTAGTTTGGGTTAACTGAGGGTCAAGTACTGCAAAGTTTAATTAATATTTTTATAACATTTGGGCCATGATACTAGTCCATTAAGATTTCTTTCATACTAAGTAAAAGGAGCCCCAACTATGTCAGAAAATCTCTAGGTTTATCTGTTTCCAAGCAGAAGAGGGAGAACATGCATGCAGAAAATGCAGAGTGTCTGTTTGACAGCAGGTAGTTTCTGTTTGTGAGAGGAAGTCAGGTGAATACCTTTTACATGCTTGGTAATACTTGCTTAGGATCCTTCAGGCAGTCAAGACATCTTGTTATTATTGCTTTGAGATGACAGTTCTAGTCCTGTACATGTGACATCTGTATGACTGGTCAATGTTCATAGTAAGAAAAGGGGCAATTATGCCTGTGTGGGCGGGTGAGAATTCTAGTGTACTCAGTCTTAGGTGTGTGTGTTGGGGGGGGGGCAGCATGCTTGGTGTTGCTGCCCTTTTATATGCCTTTTTTACCCTTACCATGTGTAGAATGTTATCCATTGGTATGTTGTGTGTATTGTGCTCATGTGTTATCTCTAGCTTGACTGCAGAATGGCCTCTTAAGGAGATGCTGGAGGCTGAAATGGTGGAGAAATGACTAACAGTGCCATTCAACCTCTTATACTAGGCTTGATTCTGAAATTGCTGAGCTGTTGAACTGGATTTCGAAATCAAAAACTGCCATTCAGGCCATAGAGATCAAAGAATACAAGAAGACAAGAGAGACTTCAGAAATGAAAGAAAAGCTGAAGGTAAGGTGGGAAGCAGAGGTACATTTTCAGTGAATCAGTTATTTTGTCATCTTAAGCTTGCTTTCAGTTTGAAGTAGAGTCTGACCTGGAAGCTTGCTGTGAATTTAATTCAATTATTTAACATTTTTAAAGTCTTAGGCTAACATGTAATTCACTGTGTTGGCTCTAAGCAGTGCTATTGTGTTTGTGGCAGAACTTCCTAAGAAATTTCCTGAGCATTTCCTCCCAGTAAATTTCTAATCTCTCTTCAGTTTAGAAAGAGAAACTGCATATTGTGAGAGGTACTAGAGAGCTCATTGTTGTAAATAAACCCTGTAGGTTTCCTCTCCTAATCTCTCAGAAAAACTGAGATGTATAGCCAGTTTTTAATCCTTCTGTATGTTCTGCTGAGAAACAGATCAAAATATTCTACAGCTTAAATAGCGTTTGCGTGTGTGTCTACGCCAGTATAAATTAGTTTTAAATAGCTTAATTATCTACATCACTACAATTGACTAGTCTTGATGAAGGACCTCTCATATGAAATAAATGTGATATGTTCGCCTCACAAAAGACACACTCGTGTACAGGGAATATGGGGATGCTTAAAAAAACTCTGGGAAAATAAATCTCTTCGAAATATTTAATAGAATTATAGGACTTGCTTTGTGTGCCAGAATAGTTCCAAGGAGACAGCAGTCTCCCTTGAACGTGTAATTTGGAGTGCTAAACTCTAATTTAAATAAAGATTTCAAAAGTGATAAGTGAGAGATGAAGAGGAATAAAAGCAGCATACTACAACTGATTTCCCACAAATCAGTCCATAGGCTAGAAACATACCATAAAACAGTTAACAGTTAAAGTCTGGGTAGAAAGAATGCTTTGACTTGCTGCCTTAAAGAGAGTAAAGGAGGTGCCAACAAGGATGGCATATGGTTCGCATATGGTCTTCCATCCTGGTAGCTTATAGGCCCAGACCAGTTAAATTTATATTGTTAGTGTTTGTCTTCACTGTTGCAATGTTTCTCTTAACAGATTTTGGAAACAGAATGGGCTGGAAAAAAGAAAATATTAGATGAACTGAGCCAGATAGGACAAAACTTGCTGAAACAAATGGGAAAAGGTAATTACTGTCATGGCATGGTAGAAGATATGCTTCAGTTCTTTGCAATAATCTCTTTTGACACAATCTGGAGTATTGAGGAGGTACAAATAACAACAGCATTTACGGTAATGGAAGTTGATATAAGCACCAAAGTTAGGTTGGTGAAAATAAAATCTTATCCATTGAAAGCTGCAAGACCTCAAAGACAGCAGGATGTCAATTAATAGAACAAATTAATGTTATGTGGACAATTGAATTTTATGTGGACTATTTATATTTGCTCAGATTCTCATCTGTTTTTTGGGGTGGGTGGGATCTAGGTTGGTGATATTCATTTAGACACCAGTCTTTCTCCAAGAAGGTCAGATTGGATTTTCAGTCGGGCTCTGAGCCAGAGTGCTTGGGACACAATCATAAAGCTAGTCTGTAAACTGCATAGGATGGCAACTCAGTCCAATGCTGGTGTAACTTCCTCTATTTCCTCCATTCTTTTCCTTGTTAGTGTTATTTGAATGGGTGGGGGCACGGTATCATTAGGGAACATTGGCCACAGACATAGACAGCTTTAAAAGGGCATTAGATAGATTCATGGATGATAGTTTATCAGTGGCTACTACTCATGATGACTAAAGGGAACCTCCATGTTCAGAGGCAGACCCCTCTGAATCCCAGTGCCAGAAGACAACACCAGGGGAAGGCCTTGGCCTCTCTATCCTGTTGTTGGCCCTTCAAAGGAACTGGTTGGCCAATGTGTGAGACAGAATGCTGGAACAGATGGACCACTGGTCTGATCCAGCAGGGCTCTTCTTATATTCTTAACCTTGTTTAACTGCTTGCATATATTCTGACATGGGGGTGTTGTTGGCGTGCCACTCCATGATAGTTGTGTGTGGTGTTGCTATGAATTCTAATATTGTTGCTATCCTCTCACCTCCTTAGAGTTGGATTTTTTCTTTATGAGAGAGCACAGGATACTGTGTGGTTATGCTGATGTCAGTGATGAACAGCTATCTATGCTTAGGACTGAGCTCCAGCAATACAGTGGCATATTTTCTTGAGACAGAATGATTCAAGTGCATAGATAGGCAAAAAAGCATCCTGTATTTATTTGTGTTGATGATATTTTTCTGTTCCATATTCACATCCTTTTGCTTCACATTTTTCACTGGTGTCTGTTTTCCTTCTCTTGTCTAGACTACAAGTGCAGTTTTCAGTTCATTAAAATTATTCCAGTCACAGTTATAAATCAATGACTTTTGATTTGTTCATGTTCAACTAGGTAGTTGGGAAGATCATGGTAAATGCAACCCTGTTTCAAGTGATTGTTTTGTAAGGTGTAGATATATTTTATCAAAAGAAGTGTGTTTGATAATGGAATATACTTTGTTATCATTTCCATGTGTTTGCAAATAATTGCTGAGGAATTTATTACTTCTATTGAGGCCCAAGCTTGGTGTGAATAGTTGTCATCTAATAGGAATAGAATTTTGGTTTTGGTGTTTTGTACAAAATGATTTTGTGTGTTTTGGTATGTAGTATTGACTTATGATTTATTTCTTTTGCTTGTTCAGAAGGGCTTCCTACTGAGGATGTATCAAATTCCCTAGAGAAGGTATTCTTAGAGTGGAAGGGAGTATCTGGGCATCTGGAAGAAGTAACAAGAAAAGTGAACTGCCAGGATGAAATAAACATGTATTTTAGGGAATTGGGTGAACTTGATAAGGCTGTGACTGAAAAAGAATTGTGGCTGAAAGACAAATCTGCTTCATCATCACCAAAGCAACATTTAACGGCTCTAAAGGATTCATGCCAGGTAATTTGAGCAAACTTATGCTTTTTTGGTTATTCATAAGGCATAACTAATTTGCGTTTGTGGTCAAAATTGTTGGACCTTTTAAACTCAGTGTTAATTAAATGGCTAATCTTTGTATCTGTTTGCATGTGTGCATCTACAGAGGGAGCTCACTCACTTACTAACTCTGCGTCCTCAAACTGAACACCTGAAAACTAGGGCTAAGGTCCTGGCATCTTACCCTGCTGTTCCAAATTTTATTGAAGATAGCCTCAACTCTTTGACTGATCGCTTCATGTCTGCTCAACAGAAGCTGGAAGAATTGCAACAGCGCTGGAAAAAAGGTGCGCTTCCTTTTAACTTCTCCCTCCTTGGGGTGGTGAGGCGGTGGTGGATTTTTTCATCTCTTGTCCTGCCATGTTCCCGTCCCCCCCGTCCCCCCCGTTTCAAAAATCTAAGAACTTAGATTTTGACTGCTGAGATGCCTAACCGTATCACTTTATTGAAAGCACAGATTTTTTTAACACTTACTGGGAAAAAAAGGTATTTCCCCCCAGTTGCTACATAAAATGTGTTTTCTTTAGAAAGGGATTATTTAAATTGTTGCTTTATAGGTATATAAGTAATTTATAATGCTGATAATTCCCAAGGGTTTAGAACAAAACAATCCCCCCACTTTTAACTTAATGAGAGGTAAAAATACATGTATTATCTCTATGCATTGGTATAAAATACAAACATTTATAAAATTCTAATTTTCATTCATTATTATTATTTCAAGGTTGGTTTACCAGTTTGTTTTCACTATGGGCTTGGTTTTGTGGCTGATTTCTTTTACTAAATATGGTGCTCTCTACGTATACCATCTTGGTTTAATATATAGAAACATCTAGAATGTCCCAAACTCAGGAACTGTGTATACTTGCATTGTCTTTAGAAAAACTTGTGAAGTCAGTGAAGCTATTGTTGAAGTAATGATTTAATTTGTATCCTGGCTGATGGGATGCTTGAACCACACAGGTTAACAAAACCACATAAATAAAATATGTTATTTAAACTTAGCAATAAACAGAAAAATGATAAGCTTGAGCCCTTCCAATAATTCAATGCTGCCTTCATATTTTGAACAACCTTTTTTAAAAAGTTGACTTTTTGCAGTTATTTCTTGTTTTCTACACTTGGGCTGCTGTCACACGGAACATTAGCCACGCTAGGGAGACGGAAGATAGGCGGAGTTTCCGGGCGCGATCTCACCGGCACATCTGGGAAGCGTAGCGCTCCTGTGGCTCAACCGAAGCTTCCCGCCGAAGACGTGTGGCAAAAAACTAGTACCTCGGAGGTACTAGTTTCCGGAAACCGCGGGGCAAGGGCGAGCGCCTGATCGCGTTTCTGGTGAAATCCCGTGGCATCCGGCGCCCGCCCATGTCCCGTCGCAAAGAAGGTTTTTTTAAAAAAAAGTCTCCGCAGGATGTGCACAAGCACCCAACGGCGCAAGCGCATACTTGGGTTAACCCCCCCCCCCCCCTTTCCACCCCGGACCTGGTTTTTTTTTCGCCGCCGTCTGATTGGCACCTCCCTGGGCTCCCCACCACCACAACCGGACGTCGGCGGGACATGTGATCCCGTGGCCGCACGGTAGTTCGCTCCGGGGCAAACAGCCATGCCTCCCGCCCGTGATATCCGGCCCGTGTGACCGGGGCCACAATATGCTTTTTGCACTGTTTAATGTAATTGATTTGTACCCTGCATTTTCTGCCACCAATGGGAGGTAATACTTATCCATGGTTCATCCATTGGAAATCGTTTCAGCAGGCATGATGGCCTCTTTACAGGCATGTAGACTAATGTTAATGGTGACTTGGATATTTTGAGCATTAATGTTATGTAACTTTAAAATATTTACATAGTAACACTAGGGCAATAGGTGGCATCTAGATGTATTTCCCTTTTGCAATTTCTTCTGGGTCTACAGGTGTTTGTGACTAAGGCCCAAACAGTGGAATTAAACTGAGTGAAAATGACTGGCCAGAAGATGAATACATTGAGCTTCAGTGGGGATTTGAAATCAGGGATCTGAGGTCTTAATCTGACATTCTAACCACTACTCCCTTATGGTTCTCACTTAGTTTCATGTACTCATACACATTATTAATGTTTGAAGCAGTCTGATATATTAAGAAGTGCCACTTGTCAGATAGTCACTTCCACATTCACCCAGGCAGTCATCTCATGGAAGATAATATTCTAATTTGGGGCAGATTATGCAAGCCTCTTTAGAATGTTGTGAGAAGCACCTTCATATAGCATTCTGATGAGGCTTGCACATCTTCCTTGATGTCTGTGAGATGAATGCCTGAGTAAGTAGACTGATCTCAGATATGCAGTTAAGAGGAGAGCCTTGTATTATTATTTTGTATTTTTAAAAGCATCACTCATTGTTCATCTTTTATAAACAAGTTGTTGAGTTGGTTTGAACATGTTATTTTAAAGCTGAATTGGAATGCCAGCCTGCCCAAGATTATTTGGATGCTTTAAAGAAACTGAAGAATGAACTGAATGAATTGGAAAGCAAGGAGCAATCCAGCATGAGTTCTATGAATGATTTCAGTAAAGCAGAGAGAGCCTTGCAACAGATAAAGGTAGGTGTACTTTTTGTGTCTGAGTTTGGAAGCATGGCTAATCTGTTCTCTATTGGAGTGAAGAGAGGAAACAGCAATTTGATTGGTTTCTCCCACATCTTCCATACAGTTTTATATGTGAAATCAGTTGGTCAGTAAAATAGCTGTGAAAAGCAAAACACATTCTTGAAGTAGTTTTGGATGTAAGAAAGGAGGCCAAGGTGTGACGCATCCAAAATACATACTTGGAAAAGCTCCTTTTCACAGAAGAGGGCACCAGAAGTTGAGTCAGTTTCAGCTGAAATGTTCTGCCTAGCAGAAGAAGAAGAAGAAGAAGAAGAAAATAGAAGAGATTGGATTTATACTCTGCCCTTTACTACCTGAAGGAGTCTCAGAGCATCTTACAAACTCCTTTCCCTTCCCCTGCCCATAACAGACGCCCTGTGAGGTAGGTGGGACTGAGAGAGCTCTTTCCAGAACTATCAATGAGAGAACAGCTCTGACAGAACTATGGCTTGCCCACAGTCATCTGGCAGCTGCAAGTGGAGGAGTGGGGAATCAAGTCCAGTTCTCCCAGATTAGAGTCCATGCACTGAACCACTACACCAAACTGGTGTTTCATCATCGTGGCTTCTGTGCAGTCCCACATGGGATCTGCGCAGGCGCAGGCCAGCCACGGAAAAGATTTGCAAGCTTTCTAATAAACTAGGAGTGCCCCTCCTCCCTCTGGCGCTTTCCCGCCAAAACGCTCACATGACCAGGGCACTACTCCCTCAGTTCTCTTTTTGCCGCCACGGAGAGATCATCTTCACTGCTGTTCTCTGTGTTTTTTCCTCACCTCAGTTTTGAGGCTGAGGAGATTTTTTTATTCTCAACAGTTTTTTTTATTCAAGTGAACAATGAAATACATTTAAAGAAGATCTTATTTTTATTTTTTTATGTTTTTGTGTGGATTTCCACTGTGTCATTATGGCCTATTCCCCCTGTGCTGAGGGGTGTGGACAAAGAGCCAGGCTGCGATGGCACTCTTCTGGAGTTCGCCTAGCCTGATGATGGCCTATTCCCCCTCTGCTGAGGGTGTGGACAAAGAGCCAGGCTGCGATGGCACTCTTCTGGAGTTCGCCTAGCCTGATAATGGCCTATTCCCCCTCTACTGAGGTGTGTGGACAAAGAGCCAGGCTGAAATGGCACTCTTAGGAGTTCGCCTAGCCTGATGATGGCTTATTCCCCCTCTACTGAGGTGTGTGGACAAAGAGCCAGGCTGAAATGGCCCTCTTAGGAGTTCGCATAGCCTGATGATGGCTTATTCCCCCTCTACTGAGGTGTGTGGACAAAGAGCCAGGCTGAAATGGCCCTCTTAGGAGTTCGCCTATGTGCCCAGCAGCCAGATGATTGCCTATTCCCCCTCTACTGAGGTG
>NW_015173125.1:78815-99767 GCF_001447785.1 Gekko japonicus | reverse complement strand
CCCTCGGTGGTCTCCTTCTGAGAGTTTCACACCCACCTCCTTCACTCAGTGATCTTGCTAATCTTCCCATGTGGGACTGCACAGAAGCCACGATGATGAAAACAAGGTTGCACTTACCTGTAACTGTTGTTCATCGAGTGGTCTTCTGTGCAGGCACACATCCCTCCCTCCTGCCCCGCTGTGAACTCTCTGGAACTTTAGTTTTCTAGGGGTCTCCGGTGGCGGCATGGAGAGAACTGAGGGAGTAGTGCCCTTCCTCCTGGTCATGTGAGCGTTTTGGCGGGAAAGCGCCAGAGGGAGGAGGGGCACTCCTAGTCTATTAGAAAGCTTGCAAATCTTTTCCGTGGCTGGCCTGCGTCTGCGCAGATCCCATGTGTGCCTGCACAGAAGACCACTCGATGAACAACAGTTACAGGTAAGTGCAACCTTGTTTAATTCAGTCTCTTTAAGCAGAAGGCCTCTGTTCCTACTGGTTCTTATCACCCCAGTGGATATGCAACTGTCAGTAGGAATATGCAGACTCAAAAGTATTAGTGATATGAATTAAGAAGTTTATTGAAAGGCATTACTGCTCCTACAAAGGCAAATTGAATCTCATGCATGATACATGGGCATATATGAAAATGGCATGGATATAAAAACATCAGAAAGATTGTAGATGGCTACAAAAATAATATGGACTATGATCTATATAAACAGTTAAACAGGCCATACATAGGCAAATAAAACATGAGTCTACAGAATAGTTCTAAAACAGTCCCCAGTAAAGGACCTACTAGGCACATAGTTCCCTCTAAGCTGTGCTACAGGGTGCTGGCGCACAAAATTGTAACAGGCAGCGCAGGGATTTCTGCTTCAGGTCACAAGGCATTTTCCCCCACCATTGGAAATAATGGAGGATGGGGCACCTCCTTCTGGGGCCCATAGAATTGGACCTCCTGGTCTAATCTTTTTGAAACTTGGGGGGAGAAAAATTGGGGCCCCCTACCGCAAAAAACAGCCCCCCCCCCAAGCCACAGATATCCCCAGATTGATTCTCCATTATAGCCTATGGGGCCCATTGACTAAAAATCTATTTGGACAAGCTTTAGACAAGTTGCCCCTCTGATTGAAAGTTTTCTCTCAATAGTAAGAGGTGGCTTTCCACTGTTTACAGTTACTTGAGGTTAGATGTTCCTCATGGACTGCACAACAATCACTTGGGGCTATATTGTAGCAGTCTCAGCAAAAGTCACAATATCTAATGGCAAACTACACAGAATCAGGGTTTGAAATCCATTTTGTTTAAAGATAGCGGCTGTAACTGGACCAGTCCAGGGCCAAAAATTTACTAGATTAATAATTGGGTTTGCCATTTTAAAAACATAAGAACATAAGAGAAGCCAGTGTTCGATCAGGCCAATGGCCCATCCAGTCCAACACTCTGTCACACAGTGGCCAAAAATACCAGGTGCCATCAGGAAGTCCAGCAGTGGGGCCAGGACACTAGAAGCCCTCCCACTGTTGCACCAAGAATACAGTGCATCACTTTCCCCAGACTGAGAGTTCCTATGTATACCTTGTGGCTAATAGCCACTGATGGACCTCTGCTCCGTATGTTTAGTTTATTATTTATTATTTATTAATTCAATTTATATCCCGCCCTTCCCATGAGCGGGCTCAGGGCAGCTTACAACATTGGCACAAAATACCAATAAAACCATATAAAATCATTTTAAAACAATGCAATACAGATGAAACTTATAAAACCATGAGGTGCTAGCGATCATTCAATTCATTGCTTATGGTGGCGTACTAAAGATGTTTACAAGCTGACAGTTCTAGCTCAGTGGTCTTCCTGAGTCGCTCGATGGAATAAGCTAGATGTTAAGGCTGAGGGCTGGGCTCGTTGATGGTAATAGTGAGGGTGGCTCCTTAGTTGAAAGCCTGGTGGAAGAGCTCCGTCTTGCTGGCCCTGTGGAACTGTAAAAGATCCCACAGGGCCCTGATCTCTTCTGGGAGCTCATTCCACCAGTAAGGAGCTGCCACTGAAAAGGCCCTGGCCGTGGTCGTAGTGAGCCTGGCATCCTTGGGGCCCAGGAGGGTCAATTGGTTCTGTGACCCTGACTGCAGTGCTCTCTGGGGTATACGTGGGGAAAGGTGGTCCCTCAGGTATGTCGGACCCTGGCCATATAGGGCTGTAAAGGTAAGCACCAGCACCTTGAAGCGAATTCGGTATGCTATTGGCAGCCAGTGCAGTGCCTTCAGCACAGGCTGGATGTGCTCCCATCTAGGTAGGCCCATCAACAGCCTGGCCGCAGCGTTCTGTACTAGCTGCAGCTTCCGAATTTGCAACAAGGGCAGCCCCATATAGAGAGTGTTACAGTAGTCTAGTCTCGAGGTGATCATCGCGTGGATCACTGTGGCCAGGTCGTTGCGGTTGAAGATGGTAAAAGGCCGACTTAGCAGTGGCTGCTACCTAGGCCTCCATTGTTAAGGAGGAGTCCAGGAGCACTCCCAGACTCCTAACCTCCGGTGCTGGCACCAATAGTGCCCCACCGAATGTCGGGAGTGGGATAACCACCCGTGAACCGCCCCGACCCACACACAAGACCTCTTCGCCGGATTTCGTTTCAGCCCACTCAATCTGAGCCAACCAGCCACAGGCTGTAATGCCCGGTCCAGATCTTTAGTACTGGAGTTTGACTGGCCATCCAACATCAGATAAAGCTGGGTGTCATCAGCATACTGGTGACATCCCAGCCCATACCTCTGGGCTATCTGGGCAAGGGGGCGCATATAGATGTTAAACAGCATCGGTGAGAGCACTGCCCCTTGAGGCACTCCACACTCCAGCGGGTGCCTCCTGGACTGCTGCTCCAAGACTTTATCCACGAAATAGCTCAGAAATGTCTCGCAGCCAATGTCCAATTCCCTAACATTTGGTCTGCCCTTTGGTAGAGCTGTTATAGACCAAATCGTTCTAAACAGTTGGGCTGGGTGTGAGCTCGCGGATACAATTGTAGCTGCGTAGTACTGTCCCTTCACGGCTTTGACTGTCATCTCATAGGATCTCATAAATGTCCTATAAGATGTTCTTGTAGCTTGGTCATGAGAATGGCTCCACCATCTCTCTAGCCGTCTCAGCTCTAGCTTCATAAGCTGCAGCTCCTGGGTAAACCAGGGTGAAAGCCTAGAGCGAGAGCGCAGAGGGCGCCGGGGAGCGATCTCATCAATGGCTGCAGAGAGCTGGCTATGCCAGTCCTCTACAAGCTCATCCAACAAGCCACCAGGGGGCATCGGATCCCATAAAGCCATCTGGAGCCGCACTGCGTCCGTCAGGCTCCGCAGGCGAGCTAAAATATGCTTACCGCCTAAATAGGGGTGGGGTGGAACATTCAGGCGGGCCCTCAGGGCATGGTGGTCCAGCCATGGGACTGCCAAAGCAGTAACTTGGTCAACTGTTACCCCTGCCGCGAAAATCAAATCAAACGTGTGCCCAGCTTGGTGAGTGGGGTTCATTACATATTGGGAGAGTCCTAGTGCCGCCATGGACGACACCAAGTCCATTGCCCGAATAGAGGCCGCGTCATCAGCATGGACATTGAAATCACTCAGGACTATCAGTCTAGGGTGTTCCAGTGCCCAGCCTGATACGGCCCCCGTCAGGGACGGTAGGCTATTAGCTTGTGCGTTAGGTGGTCTGTACACCAGCCAAATCACCACATTCTCCCTGGCCTCCCACACCAGACTGACACACTCAGTGCCCATGATCTTTGGTGGCGGAAGCGTCCTGAAGGAGTAAGCTTAGTTTCCTGGCACAACTGTCAGTAGGGGTGTGCACTCGGTATAAACAAAGCCACCACCACTCAAATACCTTACCAGTATTTTTTGGGTATTTTTTTTCAGATGGATATCAGCTGGGGTATTTATCTGGCTATCTGACGCTGCTGAGCCCCAAAAATCCCGAAAATATACCTGAACCTGAAAAATACTGGGTTTTTTTTTGCACATTCCAAACTATCAGTAGCTGTGTTTTGTTTGTTTTTTGTGAGGCAAGAGGGATAGGACAGTCAGACAATCAGTTACCATGTTCTGTTTCTGTTCTCTTTTCCCAGTGTTTCTATGTGTAATGATTCTTGCTTCAGTCAGATAAAAGAAGACTTACAAGCCACTTGTGCATCTTACACACAGGCTTCTCTCACTTGGCACATTGAACACCCTGCCCGTGTGTCCAGATGCCTTTCTGTATGTCCTTTTGTCTAACTTGAAATCTTTCCATGCCACAGGTAGCTTCCATATCTGGATGGCATATTTGGATGGCATATTGTCTTTCTACCAATATTTTTCCCCTCAGTTTATCATATAATTGTCCTATTTTTGAGCTGGTCTGCAGTGGGAACACGCAGATATGTAAGAGGGGGTGGAGGAGAAGCCTTGGATGTTTGTGTACTTCAAATATGAAATATCCAACCCCTAAATTTTGTGTTGATTCATTCCTATTAAAGTCCCATCTCACTTTGGTAAGGGGCAACACACTGGGCTGATGCAGAGACCAATTCCTTCATCAATAATTCTTTTGATGGTTTGTGGTATGTACAAAGGCACTATACCATTATATTGATCATACAGTTCCCATTTCTTGTGCAATTTTTAAAAGTATTGTTGTGGTGCTTTCTCAACAGGCAGTTGATGAGACTCTAGAAAATCAGAAAACTATTATAGATAGACTTGTTGCAGACACACAGGTCTTGGAGAAAAGTATTTCTGCTGATAAATCAAAGATCTACAAGCAAGAATTAAAATGTTTGCAGGGGTGCAGGGACAAGTTGAAAATGAAGGTTTCTAAAGATGTTCACTTGCTGGAAGAAACTACTTCCAAGCTAAGAGTATTTGAGGCAAGTATTTAATGATCTAGATTTATTTTAAAATTATTTATTTAAACACCTAAATTGATGGTATATTGTCTTTCTATCCTGATGTTTTTGTGATGCAGCAGATTGTAATGTTTATTATTGTGGAAGTGATTTTCAAAAGGTGTCATTACTGTTATGGGGGTTGGTCATACTGGGGCAGCATATACTGATTGCTGTGGATTGGTCTCTGTGTTTGTGGGATCTAAGAGTAAAAAAAAAAAGCTTGCTTGATGATTTGTTGGTGCTTGGATTTCAATTTTGGCTCCATTGCTCCTATTGATGGGAATGATTCCTCTTCAGAAAATCACTTCTGTATATTCTTGGTATAATTTGTTCTTGCAAAAAAGTATTTGTTTTGTTTCATGCAAAGGATAAATTTAATTATATTAATCAAATCAAATCAAATACCTTTAATGGCATATCTATAAAATACATGGTATGATAAAATATGAGCAAGAAGGCATTACAGAGACAGCAAAATAAGACTGAAAGTCATAAGCCTTCCAATGACTTGAATTTCCATCCCTCTAGCCATAATCTCTCAAAAGTTTGGTTCTTTGAGTCTATGGTTGGATTTTTAAAAGTTCAAAGAAAATGGCTTCAAACAGTGTAATTACTACTTTTTTCCATGTTACCAAATATTATTTTTCTCTAGGTCATTCATCACAGTTCTTAATATTTCTTAACTTTACTTAATTTCAGACTGATTCAAAACTGGTTCAAAAGTGGCTGGATAGTGTAAAAGACTTCTTAATGAAAGAGCAGAACATCCAAAGGGATCCTGAAGGACTTCAAAGGCAGCTGGATCAATGCATGGTAAATTCTTCCGATAATCTGTAGTGTTGCTTATTCATCATTTGGTATTCTGGGTCTCTTTGTAAGCATTGCATGTAGACCATCCTATAAAGCTTTCTTCTTGTAGTCAACAAAGGAAAATGGTAGGTAAGGTATGTTTATATTCTTTTTAACAATGAAGTGTGGCTTTTGAACCTTGCTTCAAAAATTCTTGACAGGTTTCTCAGATAGCTCGTTGATACAATGTGGGTACTGTCCCATGTTATAAATGTA
This sequence comes from Gekko japonicus, assembly GCF_001447785.1. Lineage (NCBI taxonomy): Eukaryota > Metazoa > Chordata > Lepidosauria > Squamata > Gekkonidae > Gekko > Gekko japonicus. Next base: position 93,804 of record NW_015173125.1, on the reverse strand, counting down.
GAGTTCTTACAGAGAAGGGGGCATGCTGCAATCCTGAACACTTTGTTTACATACCCTTCAGAATGACCTTGAAATTATTTAAATTTTACCCCAGCTGTGTACGAATTGCAGAATTTATTTGATACGTTTGGCATTAATTCAAAATGCTAGGAGGTTTTACTTTAGTGACATTTTGTTCAAAAGGTAATTTTTCAAAATACATAAGGCCTGTTGAACTACTTTAAGAATGTAAATAAGACTATATCTAGTACTAGCCTGATACCCGTGCTTTGCTACAGTATTTAAGTTCCGTAAATCCAGTTATAATACTGATGATTTGAAGTTTGAAATGTAACGTTTGTTGCAGGAATTCTAATGGAGAAGATTGTAGTGTAAAAAATGAAGTGAGACTTATGTACTTTCCTCCCTCTCTACTGAAGGATCTCTCTGTAGACAATATTGGTGGGTCTGCCCTCAGGTGCTAGGATCACCAGGCTGCTTGGTGAGCTTACTCTGGAGCAGGCTACATAGAACTGTCCATTTAAGAGGCAGTTGTCTGTTAAGTCAACTCCTGCCACCTTCCACGAAAGTGATGGCCTCTCTTCTAGTGTTCCTGGATTTATTGCTCATATGGATACTGTGTTGTTCTGAGCACCTCAGGGTGATCTTGCTTGTACTTGGCCTGCGCAGCTCAGTGCTCCTAAGGTGTAAGTAAAGGTAAAGGTAAAGGTTCCCTTGCTCGAAAGCCAGTCGAATCCGACTCTAGGGTTGCGGTGCTCATCTCCGTTTCAAAGCCGAAGAGCCAGCGCTGTCCAAAGACGTTTCCGTGGTCATGTGGCTGGCATGACTAAACACCAAGGCGCATGGAACGCTGTTACCTTCCCACCGAAGTGGTACCTATTTATCTACTTGCAATTTCTTGCTTTCGAACTGCTAGGTTGGCAGGAGCTGGAACTAGAGATGGGAGCTCACTCCATCATGCGGCACCCGGGGCTCGAACTGCTGAACTACTGACCTTCCACAGCCTGCAGTTCAGCGTCTTAACCACTTGAGCCCCTCAGGTGTACTATGTGCAAATGTCTTTGCCACATTCCTAAGTTGCCTACTCCTTGTAGCATTTTTGTATCTGGTTCAAGGTTTACCAGGGGCTTTCTTGGGGGCAGTAAGAGGTGAGAGGTGTGAGGGGGAGTTGGTGTGAGGGACTGGTGATGTGGTGGACATTTCTTCAGGTTCATGAGGGAGGCACGCATCGAAATGGCTCCTAGAAATGTCCTTTACTATGTCCCCATGAACATTCATTAACTCAATTGCCATGCTGGCTTTTTTGAAAAATGTCTATTCATGAGTCTTTAGCTGATTTCTGTAACTGTCCTCATGACCAATCCAGGGGGGGGGGAGGCAGCAGCCTGCCAGGCACATGGAAAACAATTCGGGGAAGACATTTTGCCCCTTTTTTACCCCCTTAGGGGTTATGTTTCTCAGAAATCATGGGGGGGTTGGTGTCATGGTAGGAATGCACTCTCCTTATTTTGGGTTTCTTGGTGCAGGGCATTGGGTTTCTTGTCCTGGGCATTGAATTTGGGGGAGGGGATACCCCCCTTTAATGCTTCTCATTTATGTTACATTTAAGAAGTGGGACAGAACTACATATTCAAAACACTATCCGAGCAAGCAGATATTAAGCAAGTTCATATGAACCAATTTTCTAGAACCCACATGGTAAGAAGTTAAATAACCTAATAAAGGAAACCACTTTTCTACAAATTTGGGGTGCATTTCCTTAGTGGGTGGGAGTGTGGCCAAAGCCATTGGTGAGGCTAGACCAAGAGCATTGCTAAAGTAATCCTGCTGGGGTGGCACCCCTGATGGATTAAAGTACCCTGGCTCTGCTCCTACACCTGAGAGACACCCGCCTGTCTGGTGTTGGGGGGGATTGTTTTTAAAGGCATCTGGGGGGCTGGGGCAGCAGCAGTACTAAGGCAATCCTGCTGAGCAAACCTCCCCAATGGTTGTAAGCATCCCACCTCCTCTCCTACACCTGACAGGCAGTGTTGGAGGGGGAGGGGGGAGGAGTATTAGAAGCCACTGTGGAGGCTGGGCTGGTAGGATCACTAAGGCATTACTGCTTGGGCAGGCTCTCTGATGGCTTTAAGCATCCTATATCTGCAGCTGCACCTGACAGCTGCCTGTCAGGTATAGGAGGTGGGGGGAGTGAGTTGGAAGCCATCTGGGAGGCTGGGCCAGCAGCACTGCTGTACCTCACAGGTGGTTGTTGGGAACTCCTGATTTCCTCAACTGTTATTAGCTATCTGCAGTCTCCTGTAACTTTTTAAAACCTCAGAACACTGAGCTCTGCAGCTGACCAATCAGAGAGTGGGGGGTGCAAGGAGGCAGCAGTCTGGCAGCCACATAAGAAGCAATGGGGGGAGCACATTTTACTCCTTTTGACCCCTGTAGGGGTCGAATTTCTAAAAATCCCTTCTTAGTGAGCATCTATATCATGGTAGGAGTGCTCTCCCCAAATTTCATGTTTCTAGGTCCAAGGTTTTGGCCTGGGCGTTGATTTTACGGTGAGGGGACTTTCTTTTATATCTATATATAGATGGGTATGGGTCTTTGCATGTATAATAGAGTGTGACGAGGCTAGGATTATTAAAATTACTGTCAGTTTGTTCAAAAGAGAAATCTAGATAATTTTTAAAAATTTGATGATGTATCTAAAATGTAGGGTATTGTTACTGATATAATATCCAACTGAAGCTATTATAGCTGGGATCTGAAGAGCTACTTTAGTGACACTTTAATTTTGATAGTAGAAACCCCAAACTATATCACAAACTGTTCTGGAAAGTCCCTTTCAAAGTATAGGTTGCTGATGTTTCGACGGATATTATAGTTGAGTTTTACTTTTGTGGTATAGGTTTCTGCTGTTTTGATTAAGATGCAAAAGTGGCTGTTCAGGTCTTTAAATCCTAAACAGTAACTGGTATGTTGTGTGAGGTTCTTACAGATGACTGAAAGCATTCCTTTGTAATTTGTAACACAAAGATGAAACTAGAATAAATGTGGCACTGGACTTTGGGGGCTTTCCTATGAGATCTTTCCTGAAGCAGATGTTGCCCCAAATCTATAGAGCTGTAAAGATGACTCCAGTAGTTGAATATACCACACGACAAACGAACTTTGCGATTCAAGAAATTGTATACTATTTGCATCAGGACAGTAATGTAGGAAGTTTGCTGTTCAAATCTGGAAAAATAGACATTCTTCTATATGTGTCTTTGCCCCCAGACATACCCCAAAGAAGCTTTATGGATTAAAGCCATTGCTGGATACTAAAAGCATGTTATCATATGTGTTGATTAATAAAATATACATAAAATAAGTATTGTAGAATTATATGTAGCAAGAATTAAAAAAAAATTGTGTAATGCCTTTGAAAAAGAGAGCCAGCTTGGTGTAGTGGTTCATGTGTGAGACTGGGAGCAAAACTAAATGCGATGGTGGTGCCTGCCACCATTTTAAAATAATTTGTAGTTTTTAAACAATTATCACAAGTCTCCGATCTGGATCAGATATAAGAACATAAGAGAAGCCATGTTGCATGAGGCCAATGGTCCATCTAGTTCAACACTCTGTGTCACACAGAGGCTGAAATTTTACCCAGATGCCATCAGGGGGTCCATCAGTGGGGCCAGAACTCCAGAAGCCATTCCAAGTGTTGCCCCTCAAACACCAAGAATACAGAGCATCACTGCCCCAGACATAGTGTTCCATATATATCTTGTGGCTAATATTCTACATGTTAATTTCCGTTTGGGTGAAGGAGTACTTCCTTTACTGATCATTAATTTCACTGAGTGCCCATGAGTTCTTGTATTGTGAGAAAGAGAGAAAAGTACTTCTTTCTGTACCTTCTCTATCCCATGTATAATTTTGTAAACCTCTTATTGTGTCACCCCTCAGTTGTCATTCCTCCATGCTAATGAGCCCTTTCTTCATAGGGAAGGTGGTTCCATCCCCTCAACCATTTTAGTAGCCATTTTTTGTACCTTTTCCCGTGCTGTAATATCTTTTTTGAGGTGCAGTGACCAGAACTGTACACAGTATCCCAAATGAGGCTGCACCATAAATTTATACAGGAGCAGTATGATACTATCTGATTTGTTTTCAGTTGCCTTCTAATCTCCAGCATAGCATTTGCCTTTTTTTATTGCGGTCACACACGGAGTCGACATTTGCAGTGAGTTATCTACCATGGCACTAAGATCTCTCTCCTGGTCAGTTACCACCAGTTTAGACCTCATCACCCTATATTTATAGTTATGGTTTTTGGCTCCAATGTGCATTACTTTGCCCTTGCCCATGTTGAGCCTCATTTGCCTCATTGATGCTGACTTGCCTAGCCTTGACAGATCCCTCTGGAGTGCCTCACAGTCCTCCCTGGTTCTCACTGCTCTGAACAACTTGGTGTTATCCACAAACTTATCCACGTCACTGCTTACTCCCAACTCCAAATCATAAAAGAACACGTTAAAAAGCACTGGACCTAGTACTGAGCCCTGCAGTACCCCAGTGCTTACTACCTTCCACTATGAAAACTGCCCATTTATACTCACTCTCTGTTTCCTGTTAATTAACCAGCTTTTAATCCACACAAGGACTTGTCCTCTTATCCCATGACTGCTGACATGTGGCATGGTGGCTCCAGGAGCTCTTTTTAATCTCCCCCACACCTTTTCAAGGGCTGAAACTGCCAAGGGATTGGGGGGCAGGGAACAAGAGTTCCTGGGCCACTGGGCCACACACACTATCTGGATAGGGGCCTAACAGCCATTTTTAGAGAATGACAGTTGCTTCTACAATGGCATTGGCAGCCACAGGATGGCTCTGGAATCTGGGAGGTGTAGATCCCAACTCTGCCGTAAAGCTTGCTGAGTGGCCTTGAGTCAGTCACAGTCACACTCAGTCTAGCCTACCTCACAGAGTTATTGTGAGAGTAAAATAGAGCAGGTGATAGGATGTATGCTGCCTTGAGCTTCTTGGAGGATGGGCAGGATATATGTAGTAAATAAACAAAAATAGGCAGTAAATAAGCTTGCATGCTGAAAGAAAATTATTGTAAACATTTTTTTTCTCCCTCTGTTCAGCTGCTTGTTACTGAAATGGAAAAGACGGAGCTGTCTCTAAAAGGAATGAAAGAGATAGAGTCCAGTTTAAGAAGCCAGCCTGTACATGCTTCGGTGAATTCTAAGCTGACAGATATCCAAGTGCTGTGGGAAAAATTGAGCAAACAGGTTCGTTATTGGTTGTATTTCTTTTTTGTTTTATGCGTTATCTAGATTGTCAGTCGGTATTCATAGTAGTAGATTTATTGTGCACGTAACATGGATAAAGTTTGGTAGTGATATAGCGATCGCAAAAGGAACTTTCGACTTCTGCAATAATCTTACAATAAGACCAAAAAAATCCACCTGAAAATAATAAGCCAATTTAAACTACTGATGCAGCACTGTAGCTGAAATTGTAAGCTTTGGTTGAGGGGCAAGGTGGATTTATGTGACTCACTCCTTTTCCACCTCAGTCTTCATCTTCACTGGTGGTGGTGGGGAATACTGACCAATGTGCTTCAGACATTTTTCAGTTGTGTAATATAGAATAGTAGAATGCATATAAGAGACATTTCTGAAGTCTTGAAGGCAAATGTTGTATACATAATAGTATTGCATAATATATTATTTCAGTGTGGCTTCATTAGAAGGATAATGCTTTAAATGTTAGGTAGCATATATGTTGTAAACTCTCTTGTATTCTGTTCCCTTCTTAATGTACACTGCCAATTAAACACCTGAAGACCAGATATTTGCATAAATTATTTTTGTTTATAATATCTATGTAGACATATCCTCTATCAAGTGTGTAACTGGAGTGCAAGAGGTAAAATGAACATTTGTTGCATTTGTTAGCTGAAGATGATCTGATCTGCCTTTTCATACAACTCTGCCCAAGTTTGTATAATGCCTTTATAGACTGAAAGTTCGGTGTAGTCAGGGGTCTTTTTGTAGAAAAAGAGCTGCCGGAGCTCATTAGCATAACTCATTAGCATATGCCACACCCCCTGACATCACCGGAAGTGTGTCATAAGGCCACACCCACCACTCAGGCTCCACCCAAAAAACCTCCCAAGGAAGCCCCAACTCAGAGCTGGCGAGCCTATCTGATGGCACACGTGGGGGAAAACAAGCAAACCACCCATGTCAGGTAAAGAGGGAGGATACCAGGATACCAGGTCAATATATTTTTATTCTCCTTGGCATTGATGGCTGAGGTGATTTAGTGTTCCTTTTCTGTTTGACTGGCAGCCTTCCTCCCTGTTATAGTTCACTGCTATTTAGTGTTATTTTTGTCAGCCACAACAAGGTCAGTTTTAGAGAGAAAAAGCAGGTTATCCATTTTTAAATAAATAATGTTGACAAGTCTGAATCCAGAACAACAGCAAAATCACATTCGCTAATTTTTGCCTAAACAAAACCCAATGATCTAGAGTTGTGGTCTTCAACCCAGAAGAGCAGGATGGTAGGGTGACGTCACGCCAGCAGCAAAGAGGAATCCTCCAGGGTGCCAACTGTTGTTTCATTTATCACTAAAATAAACCTCTTGATGACTGTTTTTTGTTTCTTGTCTTTGGCCCTTTCGGTCTGTTGGTTATGGTCCAGCTCCCCCTCTTCCTGTCACATGACTCTGATATCACATCCCGGGATGCTCCTTTGTGAGCGACTGGCATTAAAGCTATGAGTGAGCAATTTGGCTACTGCGTAAATTAGTTTGCTCTGGAGGCATCTTTCCTGAATTAAGACAAAAATGCAGAGGATGGGCATGTCTATGTGGGGTGGGGGTGGGGTCACAGAGGAGAAGGGGAGGCTGTTACATGATAGAGGGAGGGTAATCCCTTGACAAAATCACATCTTCCTTTAGGCATGTTCTTGCATAATCCAGATCCTCAAAAGGGGCACCCTGGGAGTCTAATCTGACTTTAAGGTAGAAACGTCATATCTGCTGATACTTGGTGAACTAGCAGGGCAGTCCTTTGCAGAGTAACTCCAGTCTAAGCCCAGTAATTTTAATGGAGTAACTCTGAACAGGATTGCTTTCTTAGTAGTACACTTGCTGTGCATTAAATGGACAGGCATTGTTGTGATCACACCACTTTGATGGGGTCTGCTGGAATAATTGGTCAAGTAATTTATTTGTGGGGGGGTGTCATATTTTTGTACACTCTATAGAATGCAGCCACTTTGTCAAGTGTGTTTCTGGTAGCATGTGTTGCTTCAGAGCCCCAAAACATACAAATCTTCAGAACTTCAAGTCATCAGCAGGGAGGATGGCAACCCTGTGCTTGAAACCACACCAAGCAATTGCAGCGCGTTTGAAAATTAAAAGCCACTGCTCGCGGGAGGGGGAGGAGGAGGAGGAGGCGGGGAAGCTGCAGCTCCAGCTGAGCTCTCCGGTTGCTCCTGCATTTCCTGTAAAAAAAGGGGGGGGGATTTGAGAGCTGCCACGTTCGCGATGGAGGTACTTGAAATTCACCCGAGGGAAAAAAAAAATCCCCAGTTTTCTCTGAGACTTTATTGTTTTCTAGGAAAACAAGCTCTGCCACCCATGTGGGCTGTTGGTCGAAGCCCTTTGGCCACGGCACAAAACACATTTCAAATAGCCCCCGAAGTGTAAATTTTCTGGCTTGAATCGGGAAGAGTTCAAAAGCGAGGCTATGCTTACTGAAAGCTTTCCAAAAACGGTCACCCTCTCGCTCCATGCAGTATTGCAGGAGATTTGCGGGGGGAGGTGTTTTCCAAGGACTTTTTGTTTGTTTGTTTGTGGTTGTTGTGAAGGAAAATGTCTGGGATATGGGACCTTTGAGCATCAGTGGACTGTCAGCTCCCAGGATGCTACAGCAGCAGCAGCTGTAGGCTGATCCGCTAATGTGCCCTTGAAATACTCCTGTCGTGGCGCGCGCCGGGAAGGGGGGGGGGGGTCGGCAGACAGGGACGGGGGGGAGAGATCTTTCCCGGCGCGCGTGGCTCCGGGAAAGCTTAGGATGGGGGTGGGTCTTTGCCTGGGCTGCGCTGAGCAGCCCAAGGCAGGCAGGAACTGGGAGGGGGATATCTTTCCTGGAGCACCTGGCTCCGGGAAGATGGATGATGGGGCTGGGAGGGCTTGCCTGGGCCATGTGGAGTGGCCCCAGGCGGGGGGGGAAGGGGGGGAGAGAAAGCAAGGAGGGATGGGTGGGGGAGGAAGCCTACTCACCTTACTGCTTCTGCCGCCTCTTGCGATTAAATGAAGTGGGAAGCAGAGGGTGGCTGGCAGCAGGGGCGGGGCTTTGACATGTGCCCGCCCCCCAGCACCTCACTGCCGGAGCGTAGTACCGGGGAGCTCCGGCCCCATCTGAGGCCTGGGTGTAGTGGTTAAAAGTGTGGACTCTAATCTGGAGAACCGGGTTTGATTCCCCACTCTTTCACATGCAGCTGCTGGTGTGACCTTGGGTCAATCATGAGTTCTTTCAGAGCTGTTCTCTCAAGGGCAGTTCTTGAGAGAGCTCTCTCAGCCCCACTTACCTCACAGGGTGTCTGTTGTGAGGAGGAGAAAGGAAAGGGAGCTGCTCTGAGTCTCGTTCGGGTAGTGAAGGGCGGGGTATAAATCCAATCTCCTCTCCTCTCCTCCCCTCCCCTCCCCTCCCTCATATGAATGTTTCTCTTCCTTCATTCCCTTAAATGTTGTCCTTCAAAATTCAGGTCTTTTAACCAGTGGCTTCTCCAGATTAAATTAGAACTCTTGTCAGTGTTTGTGATGGGTATGTTGATCTTTGTAAACATTTGTTAAACAGTAGTTCTTCTTTTTTTCTTGGGCCTAAATACCTGGAACAAGAATCAATGTGGTCATCACCATACAATGGGATGGTTGTTTTCACACTGTGATGATTTACAACAATGAATTTGTTTGTACTTGAAACTATAATACGTGTCTGAAAATAGCTAAAATAGCCTTCAAGTACATCTTCCTCAACAAGCAGCGATAAGATTTTGGTTTACAATAGTAGAAAAACATCACTTTCTAATTAATGTTTGATAATTCCATCCATCTTTTAAGAAGAAAATGCCATCTGAAAATTCAGCTGCTAAAAGTTTCAGTGCTCTGATGTTTTATATTTCCCCTCATTTGAGTCTTTCTTAAGGCCTACTTGCAATGATGCAAACAATTTTTAATAGTAATGTCCACTGGTCTGTCTTTTGTTGACTTGCTAGATCATTAGTCAGAAAAATCAGTTATCGGAGAGTCAGGAAAAAGCTGTAAACCTAAAGAAAGATTTGGCAGAGATGCAAGAATGGCTGGCTCAAGCTGAAGAGGAATATTTGGAGAGAGATTTTGAATACAAGACTCCAGATGAGCTGGAAAATGCAGTAGAGGAAATGAAGGTAAGAAATAATAGAAAAGCTTGGCTTTATTAAGTTTTTTGAGTCACTAAGCTTGAGTTTATACTATTCATTATTAATCAAGGCATAACTTTTTATTAAGTAGTTGTGGGTTTCTAGAACATGCTTTTAAAACATTAGCTTAAAATGTAAAAAAAATTCAAATAGGCTACCCATCTTTGGAAACTGAGTGAATACGAGGGGACGAAATTGTTAGGCTTTAAAGATAATGCTCTTCTCTAACGTGTTGTAGTTAGATAAGCAAGCATGTATGTGGAGCCATGTCTAAACTTTTGGTACTAGGAAGAAATAGAACTTGAATTATAAAGTGTTATAATTGCACTTTGGGAGCAGGATGCAAATATATATGCTGACGATACCATTTGCCTAGCTTGGTCTGTTGGTTCAGCCTATGGCATAGTGTTTAGGAGAAGCTTGCATAAGCCGAGTTATATACCTACCTGCCTATGGCCCATCTTGCTACATGTTGGCTCAGCATGGATTTCAGGTAAATTAGAAAGATATGGCCAATACTGAAGTAGCCAAGTTACTCTGAAAAAAATTACAACAGGGGCATAGCCTACTGTAATGATTATATAACTGTTCTGTTTGTTACAGCTGACATTCTCATTTGCTTCCACTTATGCTTGTTCGCTGACTTAATTTTTCCATATTTAAGGTTGTTTTATGAGAAAACTGGAAATGAAGCATAAGCTGTAAGAGCTGACTTAATGCACTTTTCATTTAATTTGATTTACAACATTATGAATATAAAAACATGAACTTTTTATATTTTTGTCACTATACTTACAGTAATCTTTTAGTAAAAAAGGTAAAGGTTCCCTTGCTCGAAAGCCAGTCGAATCCAACTCTAGGGTTACGGTGCTCATCTCTGTTTCCAAGCTGAAGAGCCAGCGCTGTCTGAAGACATTTCCTTGGTCGTGTGGCCGGCATGACTAAGCACCAAGGCGCACAGAACCCCGTTACCTTTTATCTTTTAGTACATATTCATTAATTGACACATTTAAAGAGAAATCACAGATTGTCCATGTATGCTGGGAAGTATGGCCAGCTCTGGATTTCTTGGGCTGCTTCCATACGTGGCTCTCCCCCAATAGAGAGCAGCATCCCCCTGCAATTTAATGGGAGCTTCCAAACAGAGTGGCTTGTGGGCCTCCTGGGACCTCCATTAAGCTGGCGGCTGTGGGTGGAGCATCAGTGTCTAGAATTAGTACAGGATAGGAACTGGTGTCCTTGCCTGGAAAGACTTGGGTTCAAGTGCTTACATGGCAGTAAACGTTACTTGATGGTCTTAAGCAGATAGTTGCTCAGGGTAATTTGGGGTGGTTATGTGAGTAAAATATGGTAATCATGCTGTGCATTCTTGAGCTGCTTGGAGGAAAGGATAAAGATACCAGTGTAAAAAGGGGAAGGAGAAAGTGGATCAAGGTTACAAGTTTTGTGAAATTTGATGATTCTGAGTGGCTCAGGCTGCTGCTGTTTTTTCTTCTCAGCCCTTGGCATGCTCTTTGCTCAGCAGTATTTCTTCTACCTTAATGTTAGATTATTGCAACCAAAGATACAAATGTATGAGGAATGTAATAGAGCTCCAGTGGGATTTTATAGAACCTGTGAGCTCCCTTGATGGTCACTTTTATTATAATAAAATTGGAAATAATAGTTCGCGTTTTATCAGAGTAATTTAATTAGTTGTGGAGACTTACTTTCTGTGTGACAGCCATAACACCCTTGAGTGAGGTTCAGTTTGGTCAGCATTTGCTTTCTTTAATCAGAGAGCAAAAGAGGATGTGCTGCAGAAAGAAGTGCGGGTGAAGATTCTGAAAGACAATATCAAGATGCTAGCTGCTAAACTGCCATCTGGTGGTCAAGACTTAACAAGTGAACTTAACCTTGTGCTGGAGAATTACCAACTTCTCTGCAATAGGATTCGGGGGAAATGCCACACTTTGGAGGTATGTCCCATAGTGTACCCTTTCACATATCCATATCCTATCATGAACCTGTGTAAAACAGACAGGTAAAAGGCTCTTTCCCCATAAACAAACTTGACTTCAGTGTTGTGCTTTTTCTTTAGAACATGAATTAAAAGTGTCTTGTATAATGCCCATATTTTGAAATACTCTGGTTCTAAAGGATTATTCCCAGGCTTTTTCTTATGAACTGCTTCCAACAATTAACTGCATTTGGTACATATTCACAAAGCAAGGCAACTGAAATTCAAAGCATACAATTAGTGTTTTTTAATACTTCTATTAATCAGGAGTTTAATTTTTTTGTTTACATTGACAATTTTAAAGTTGACTCCTAATGCTGATTTTTAGACGGCAAGAACCTATGTTGCAATCTAAGGATAATTTCCTGGGAGTATCCCCCATTGAATAGTATGGGATTTGCCTCTGAGAAGAACTCCCTGAATATGCTATTTGTGTAATAACCTCTCTGTACTGGGCAGAATAAACTTATACCAGTTTGTCTAACATCAGAGAGAATGCACCATAGTTCTATGATGCATTGGACAGTAGAGATGCTAGTATGCTCTTTCAAAGCAAAAGAAATGTTCATGAAAGTCAGCATTCAGTATTAATAATTCTCAAATTAATTTTCATATGATTTGTCTATATCTACCATGTTTTTGACATTCCCTTCCATCACATCTCCACAGGCTGCACTTAGTGACTTTTCTTCCAAAAGAGAGATTCACACGATGGTTTATATAGAGGCTAGAGTGACTTATTGTTGTTTTTATTGTCTTTGTTCTATTTGTATTGTACTTCGTTTTTTATCTTCATTTTTAAAATTTATTTCTTGTAAGCCACTTTGGGTATTCATTGGAGTAAAGAATGGAGTAGAGAATGTCTAAATTAGAGTGACAGCTGAGTCCCTTTCTCTGTCCCAAGGAAAGTGAGCATGGAGAAAAGAAAATGGCGCAGATAAGAGGGGGTAATAATGCGGTTGGATTTTCTAATACTGGACAGTTGTAGTCAGTGATGATTTCACTAGTTGATGAAGAGCACTATTTTGAGTACTAACTTGCAGTGCCTCACTACATTGAATGTGAATTTTCGAAAAGTAATAAAGTCCCTCCCACACTGTTTACCCTCAGGAAGTATGGTCATGCTGGATTGAGTTACTCCACTATCTGGACCTAGAAACAGCTTGGCTGAATACGTTGGACGATAGGATGAAAAGCACAGAAAACTTGCCAGATAAAGCAGATGCTGTCAATGAGGCCTTAGAGGTACTGTGGACAATGTATAAAGTTAATCTGTACCCAGGGAAAAGATAGCAAATCTATATGGGCTTCTTTTAAAAGATGATCAAATATTCTTTTCCTATATTCAAAGAGAGCATGGCTATAATGAATAAATGGCTCATCTTAGCCTTTATAATGATTAACAACTTTTCTGTAGGACTGAGTCAAATATTCAGCAGCAAAGAAGTAAGTGAAAATGCTTATTCGTTCTGCTCCTGTTTGCTCATATTGAAATCCCTTTCTTTACATTAGCTTTATTTCTCCTTAGTGGCTGCCTGGAAGCTTCATAGCATGTAGCAATTTAAGGGAATGATTAAAAAAAACATTGTGCCAATGCAGCACTCTTTGTTTGAGATTGCTGTCATCAAAGAGACATAGTTGTTGCTGGTGGTTTTTTAAATCAGTTCTGCCCCCAAAGCACTTTGGTTTATCTCCTGATTTTTTCATGCATTTTTGTGCCTTTAGTTTTCACTCTTCCCCCCCCCCCCCCAATTTTTTAGTCTGGTTTTACCATGAGGTTTTTCTGGAAACTGATTTTGAATCAGCTTTTCATAGGGTGTAGTGTTTCGATTGGTTTTCTCTGTCCTGCCCACTTCCACCCACATGCAGCCCACTTTTCAATGATAGGACTGTCATCATTGTTAAACCACTCCCTCTCTTCCCCTGGGACAGTTATTTCACTTTTTTTTTTTTAAAGGCCCTAAAATATTGATATAATACTGTAGTCTCTAATGGTAGTTTAAGCAGGTTCTATGAAATCCCAGTATTTATTTTTTACAACATATAAGTCTCTAACCCATTCCCTCATGGAGATATACCTTTTTCTGTAAAGCTCCATGAGTGAAAGAGCTAGAGACTTACTTTTTTAAAAAAATGAAAGCTGGGAATTTGGAGTACCTGTTTGAACTATGCTACACTTCAATGTACAACATTATAGTGTTATATTGATATGTTAGGGGCATTTTTTTAAAAAAGGGTGTGTGTGCTGTGACACCACTGATAACAATACTGATGATGACAGTACCCACCCTTGATAATTCTCATTATTTAAGCCACATGCAGAACAAAATAAACTGTCTTCACAACTGTAAACATGCATGGGGAGGGCAGACATGCAGAAAAACCCTGTCTAAATTGATTCCAGTGCTTCTGGATTGACACCCAAGAAAATCAGGAATAACACCAGCATGCAGAAAAGGTCCCTGTTTTGCTTTATTGATAGAGATATCTTTTGTGCTATCCCTTGTAAACATTTTTGTTTAATTGGCAGTTACAATAACTGCAGAATGTGGTAAGGTGCTTCAACTTTTGCTGATGAACATGTTGTGTTTTGTTCTAAAATGCTGGGATGACATGTCAGTCACAGTACATTATGATAGCTGGACTATCAACACCCAAACTTTGGTTTAACTTTCTTCTCATTAGTCACTGGAATCTGTCCTGCGCCATCCAGCTGATAATCGAACTCAGATTCGGGAACTTGGTCAAACATTGATTGATGGAGGGATTCTTGATGAAATCATCAGTGAAAAATTGGAAGCTTTCAATGCTCGTTATGAAGAACTGAGCCATTTGGTAAGAATTTGTATTTATATGTTGGAGGAATCATCTGTTTTCAATAACTTTGAATAGGTTTGAACTACCTGTAAGTAGCTGACAGAAATCATTAGTACACAATAGATTTATTTGGGACTGCTTTTGACTGATTTGTTGTTGTTGTTGTTGTTCAGTTGCACAGTCGAGTCCGACTCTTCGCGACCCCATGGACCACATCACGCCAGGCCCTCCTGTCTTCAGTCATCCTCCGGAGTTTACTCTTCACATTCATTGCATCGATAACACTGTCTAACCATATCATCCTTTGCCGTCCCCTTCTTCTTTTTCCTTCAATCTTTACCAGCATCAGGGTCTTCTCCAGTGAGTGCTTCCTTCTCATTTGGTGGCCAAAGTATTTGAGCTTCAGCTTCAGTATCTGTCCTTCCTGGGAACAGTCAGGGTTGATTTCTTTTAGGATTGACTGATTCGGTTTCCTTGCAGTCCAAGGGACTCTCAAGAGTCTTCTCCAGCACTTCTTTTAATTTCATGGCTGCAGTCACCGTCTGCACTGATCTTGGATCCTAGAAACGTAAAGTCTGTCACTGCTTCCATGACTTCCCCTTCTATTTGCCAAGGATTGATGGGGCTGGATGCCATGATCTTCATTTTTTTGATGGTGAGTTTCAAGCCACCATTTGCGCTCTTCTCTTTGAGCCTCAGCGAGAGGCTCTTG
>NW_015173125.1:54151-77468 GCF_001447785.1 Gekko japonicus | reverse complement strand
TAGCTCATGATCTGAACCACAGTCAGCTCCAGGTCTTTTTTTTTTTAACTGACTGTATAGAGCTTCTCCATCTTTGACTGCAAATGATATAGTCAATCTGATTTCGGTGTTGCCCATCTGGTGATGTCCATGTGTAGAGTTGCCTCTTAGGTTGTTGGAAGAGGGTGTTTGCTATGACCAGAGTGTTCTCTTGAAAAAACTCTGTCAGCCTTTGCCCGGCTTCATTTTGTTCCCCAAGGCCAAACTTGTTCATTATTCCGGTTACCTTTTGACTTCCTACTTTAGCATTCCAGTCCCCTGTGATGAGGAGGACATATTTTTTTGGTGTTAGTTCTAGGAGGTGTTGTAGGTCTTCATAGAACTGGTCCACTTCACTTTCTTCTGCATCAGTGGTTGGGGCATAGATTTGGATTACTGTAATGTTGAATGGTTTGCCTTGGATTTGGACCGAGATCACTTTATCGTTTTTGAGATTGTATCCCATTATTGCCTTTCTCACTCTCTTGTTGAGTATAAAGGCCACACCATTTTTTCTTCGGGATTCTTGGCCACAGTAGTCTTCTGAGTAAAATTCACCCATTCCTGTCCACTTTAGTTCACTGATTCCCAAGATGCCGATGTTCAGTCTTGTCATCTCATTTTTGACCACGTCCATTTACCTTGATTCATAGATCTTACATTCCAGGTTCCTATGCAGTATTGTTCTTTGCAGCATCGGACTTTCCTTTCACCGTCAGACACATCCACAGCTGAGCGTTCTTTCAGCTTTGGCCCAGCCGCTTCACTCTTCCTGGGATTACTTGTACTTTCCCTCTGCTCTTCCCCAGTAGCATATTGGACACCTTCTGACCTGAGGGGCTCCTCTTCCAGCGTTATATCTTTTATCCTTTGGTTACTGTCCATGGGGTTTCCTTGGCAAAAATACTCGAGTGGGTTGCCATTTCCTTCTCCAGGGGATCATGCTTTGGCTGAGTACTCTGCTGTGGCTTGTCCATCCTGGGTGGCCTTCCACGGCATAGCCCACAGCCTCATTGAACCACGCAAGCCCCCTCGCCACGTCAAGGCAGTGATCCGTGAGGGAGTTCGACTGATTTAGTTTTTATTTATTGGCAGTCTAGTAGTAGTTTTTAAATTGTGATTTTATGACTTTTATAATTGTTATAATTGTTTTATTTTTATTTTTTATTGTGCTTTTTATAGTATTTATAATATTTTTATGTCTATTGTAAGTTGCCTTGAGGTCTGCAAGGGAGACAGGAGGTTAATCAGTGTCTTAAATAAATAAATACCAGGTTTGGATTTCTTGACACCCAAGAGGCCAAACACTATGCACAGGCCTTATATTGTGGCCTGCCAGGTGCTCAGCAATCCCACTGCTTTTTGTACTCCCTGGCATGTGACAAAAATGAGAAACTTTAGCAAGTTCTCAGTGGGCTCAGTGTAGCTCAGCAGATCTGAAGCTGTGGCGTTTCTGTCATACATGGACCTCTTCTATAAAAAGGACATTTTAGTTCGGAGAGATGGTTTAAACTATTTTTCCATCCTTTGCAGACTATGATTGGTAAAACAAGTAATTATAATATTGTGAGTTCCTTCCTCCGTGTATATATGCAAAAAAAATAAACAACTATTCCTTTCCTACAGATTGCATACACAGAGTGGCAATTCTACCAGAAGGGTGCAAATATCTCAGTTAATAGTAGGATCATTGCATTTTCCTTTCGTTGAAGTCCAATCAAATCAGGATGATAAATTATAACTTTTCATTTTAACTACTGCCGTTTTAACTAACTTTTCATCCTAATTGATGCTAGCAGAAGGAATGAGAATCTTTGCCATGTATATACCGCCATTCAGAATGGGTGGGTGCACTGGAAGAGGGTCAGTCATACAAAACAGAGTTGATGGAAAAGGAAGCTTTCACCCCCTCCCCACAGCAGCTCTCATAATTTGGTGGTGGAAAGTGCCGTCAAATCTCAGCCAATTTATGGTGACCTTGTATAACTAAACATAAACATTTTGCGTTGCAAAACAAGCCCATTTTGTTAGAGCCAGAATTATACTTCATCTTATGTGAGAATGACTCTTACAGCTGCAGCACTTTGAAGGTCTGGTTATGTTTCCTCTGGATATTGTTCTGCTTTACACCATTTATTATGAGAACAGGTTGTGAATTATTAGTTTTGAAAAGTGCTTACCCTTTATTCTTGTGTAAGTACTGTTCACTGACCTTTTGAATTTGAGTGTGCAAGTATTAGGAATGCTTAACAGAAAATCTTACTTAAGGTCAGAAGGCTGTTGTCCATTTTGGCCTTTTTGTTGTGTGAGTTAGAAGAACAATGATTAAAGCATTTCCTTGTAAGTTCATGTTCCAGCTGTCCTCTATCCATTCACCAATATGCTATTTTTCCAGATGTTATCCAGATCAGTCCCCATTGTGTGCATCCCCTGCACATGTTGGGTACGTGGTTTTAACTCCTGGGAAATAAAGAACGGAAGGGAGAGAGAGATACGTAGCCAGAGAATAACTTTATTGCCCCGTGGTGGTACTGAATAAAGAAGGAATAGAAATAGTAGAAGATAACAAGGAAATGCAACAATACAGCAGTAATTTATAAGTGGCAATCCAATAAAAACATTCACATCTTTATTACACTAAGCCAAATACCAACTTAAAGTTACTTGTATCCAAACTGTGTCTTTCCCGTGTGGCCAGTCCAGAGAAAACCAGCGTAAAGAGAGAAGGGGTTGCCCCAAAAGGGGCTAAAAGATATGGTGAGATAAACAAAGATGGATTTTTGAATGAAAAAGGAAGGAGTCCCTAGCTAAGTGAGGTTGTAGTGGAGAAGGATGGTTGGCTCTAAGGGTAACCAATGAGATCAGAGAAGGAAGAAGGTAAGCGAAGGGGAACAGATAGGAAGATGTGAAGGATGAATTTCAGGAAGGGAAGCAGAATGGGGGAAGGAGAAAAGCATATTCCACCTGCTTTGAGGGAGGGTCCAGTGATTTCAGTGTCTTATGATCATGGACGAAGGAGTGTGTTAATCCCGTGACTTCCGCATTAGAGGAAAAGATGGGATAAGAACTAAAAACGGAGGGCTTGCTGTGCCCTTCTTATGCACCTGGATTTACCTGGGTTTCAATGGGGAGTCCTGCTGTTGGCAAAAATTAGTGGAGAATTAGGAACTGCAATGACATTGGGCCTAAAGTGCAGGCTCTGGCTGCCTGTTGGTAAAATTTGGGTTGCTGCTTTCAGATCCCTGTTTGTAGAAAGATGAAAAATGTGCAGCTATCATAGGGAAGGAGGACATTGGATAGAAGGTGAGGCAGTACGAGACATCAAGATAATCTAGGCGGAATAATTGGATTACTTGAATGGCAGACTTGCTTAATGACTGTTAACAAAAGAATATGAGGTGGTTAGCTTTACAGAGAAATATGCATTATAAGGGAGATGCTGAAAGCTTTGGTTATGATCCTGCAAACCTGGAGCTGGAGGACTGCTGGAAGGTCAGGAAAAGGAACCTTGGGAAACATTCACCCAGAGCCAGGCCACTTTCTCTTGAGAGCATCTTCGGGGAATTCCTGTCTTAATTGAAAGACCCTGCTTTAATAGCAAACAGACAAATATATGAACATAGGAAAGAAGAAACTTTATGTAGCCTTTGTTGATCTGAAGGGTGCCTTCGACTCATAGAAATAAACTATGGAGCAAACTAGCTGACCAAAAGATAGATCCCTGTTTGTTAATCTTGCTAGAGAAATTACACACTGATACAACTTGTCAGGTAAAATATTCTTCAAAAGGCCACGTAACTAGGAAAATACCTGTTTTTAAAGGAGTTAAACAAGGGTGTGTGTTGGCTCCATATCTTTTAAATCTCTTAACAATTTACCTCAGGTTTAAAAATCTATAAATGGGCATCCACACAAGCTAAATGAATTCCCAGTTCCACTTTTATTGTATGCTGACGATACAACTATTCTTTCCCACACAAGAGTGGGATTACAGAGAGATTTGAAAGCATTGGATAACTATTGCCATTTAAATTCACTTTCTATAAACTATTCTAAATCGAAAGTAGCAGTTTCCTCTAAAAGTTGGCACCCACAAAAATGGTATATTGGTAACCAAGAAATTGAACAATCCAAGTGTTATAAATATCTAGGCTTAATGTTCAGTTACAATCTCAAATGGATAATTCATCGTAACTGAATTTATCTTCCTCTTAAATTAAACATTTTTACTACCATAAAGGCAATCAGTATTTCCCTGCAGCAATCAAAGTTTTTCAGGCTAAAACTCTATCTCAAATACTCTATGACATTCCTGTGTAGATTAATGCCCTGAATACAAAATACAAAATATTCAGGTCATATTCTTGCGTCAACTTCTTGGAGTGCCTAAATGTGTACCATATACTATGATTTGTGTGGAAACAGGTTTGCACCTAATAGAAACCAAAGCATGGATCCTACCTTTAAATTTTTCCTTCGAATTTATTATAGGGCAGAATCAGATAGTTTGCTTAGCTATCTTAAAAAGTATACTTATAATGCTGTGTAGTTGGGCAGGATTATAGGTAAATTTAAATACATAGGAATTGCAACAGAAGACCTTTTCCTATCTGATGAATCCTATAATTTTAGACTAATTAAACAGAGGCTCCTTGATTTAGAACTTACTAAGTTATGTCCTGTTCAATATTATATATGCTCACCTGTGGTGCTTGGTCTTGCTCATCCCATTGGGAAAATGGCCAACTATTTATGTGATCTTGAAAGCCCCCAACAAAGGAGAGCATTTATGTTGGCTAGGATGAATTCCTTTCCTTCAAATGTTGTTTATGGAAGATTCTTCCAAATTCCATGTAGTGAGAGAGTCTGTCCTTGTGGGGCAAACATTCCAGATTCCATCCAACATATACTGCTGGAGTGCCAGCTATATTCTAATCCGCTGAAGGAACTGTATGTTAATCTCTCCATCCCTCC
Organism: Gekko japonicus; assembly: GCF_001447785.1. Taxonomy (NCBI): domain Eukaryota; kingdom Metazoa; phylum Chordata; class Lepidosauria; order Squamata; family Gekkonidae; genus Gekko; species Gekko japonicus. The sequence continues at coordinate 72,476 of NW_015173125.1, read as the reverse complement.
CTGTAATCTGGTAAATAGGATTGACTATCGCCGCTTATTAAAATATAATGAAATAGAAATCACAAGGGCTGTTAGTAAATTCCTGAAGAAATCTATTGAAACTTATGAGGGGCATGTTTCACCATGAGTTATAATTACATACACACACACACACACCGATATAGATATAGATATATTAGCCTATTGTTCTTAATCTTGAACAGTATATTTTTCTTGTTCTTATTTTTGTACTATGTTTGAATATGCCAATAAAAGGTATGACTGACTGACTGACTGAGCAAGCAGATTTAGATTTCCCTTGCAGTTCTGGCATCTGAGATAAGTGGGGCCACAAGGACATCCTGGAGGCAACAGTGTTTGGAAGAGAGATGATGATGGGATGAGGCAATAAGATAATACATCTTTGTATGGATCCTCATGTTAGAAGATTCTAATGCATGTCTTTTTTAGCATACTTCCATGATGGAATGGTTCAATATGGCTCTTGACAATAAGAAAGGACTTGGAAGAACATATTTCAAATTTCATTTTGTTTCAGATTTATGTGTGGAACTTTCAAAACATTTATGTTATGGAGTTTATTCTTTTCCTCCGCTGTTTAGGCAGTGAGCAGGCAGATTTGTTTGGAACAGCAGCTTCAGATGATGAGGGAAACGGAACGCAAGCTGCAAGACTTACAAGAAAGCTTAAAGGATCTGGATAGGCAGCTAACTTCATATTTGACTGACAGAATAGATGCCTTCCAAATACCTCAGGAGGCACAGGTATTTTCGGGATTTTTCTTGTTGTTGACACAGGATTTTGAGGTGTAGAATGATAGATTGCCTCTCAGAGGGGGGCCTATATGGTGTAATTTAGCTGTGTGTGTGTGTAGGAGTATGCAGTGGAATATCTTTGTAATGGCCTTAAAGAAGCAGGCTATCATCAAAGCCAGCATGACTGATATAGACATTGCATTCATAAGAAACTTCTACAGTATGATTTATTGTTAGGCTGATATCTGCCACGTTCTTTTTTCCTCTCTTCAAATTACTTGGCAGAAAATCCAAGCTGAGATTGCTGCTCATGAATCCATCTTGGAAGAAGTAAAAAGGAATGTGCGATCATTGATGCCAGCCTCCCCTGAAAGTAGATCTCTTCGTGGAGGGTCTCTTTTGGATGCGTTGCAGGTAAATATCAGAAATCTTTGCCATTGTCAATTTTTCTTTGTGGTGGAATACATTGAATAGAATAAAACAAAAAAATTAAAACAGAGTTTGTTTGCATCCCCTTGAATTCATTTATCAAATGAAAATTGATCATGATTGTAAGACATTCCTTGCAACAAAAAAGGAGATGTGTGGCCTAGAGTAGTAGTTTTAGAAAAACCACATTTTGCAGACATTATTATCACTACTACTCTTATTGACATGTTTTTATGGGGCAGACTCATCAATTAATTAGTTTAGAAATTCATCAAAATGCATGTTAGTGGTAATGCAAAATGCAATTCTTTAAAATTACCTTAGATATATTTTGTTAGAATTACAAACTTGTTTTTGACTTTTCATATAAACAGAGGAAACTCCGGGAAGTGTCCACAAAGTATCAACTTTTTCAGAAACCAGCCAATTTTGAGCAACGTATGCTGGATTGTAAACGAGTTTTGGATAGTGTAAAAGCTGAGCTCCATGTCATGGATGTGAAGGACATTGACCCAGATATAATTCAGTCTCACTTTGATAAGTGCATGGTAAGATAATGCTATGATTGGATTTTCTTTACCTTTTCATATGTATTGTTTCATTTTGTTATGGAGATATTTGCTTCTGTATATCAGTTGAAATGAATGCTCCCACTGGCTGAACTGTAGCATCTCTGTTTACACCTTGATGCAGGTGAGATGTCACTACTAACCCTATTGGATCTCTCAGCTTCCTTTGACCACATAGCCTCCCTGGGTATGGCCTTGAGCTGGTTCTCCTCATTTCTCCAGGGTCAGTCCCAGAGGGTAATTGTGGGTAGAGAGAGGTTGTCACTGCTGGCCCTAACCTGTGGAGTTTCTCAGGGGTCGATCCTCTCCCCAATGTTATTTAACATCTATATGTGCCCTCTGGCAAAGATTGTCAGGAGGTTTGGAGTGGGATGTCATCAATATGCAGGTGGGGAAGCCTTCTACTGACTCTTGATGAGGTCTGACTTTCTATGGAAGACTCTGTCAGGAGTTTGGGTGTATGGCTTGATTCTTTGGTCTCCATAGACAAATGTGTCCTCGGTGTCAAAGATTGCGTTTTACCATCTATGCCTGGCCTACCAACTGTATCCCTATTCATTCATTCGTTCGTTCGTTCGTTCGTTCAATTTATATCCCGCCCTTCTGCCGAGGCAGGCTCAGGGCAGCTTACATAAAATTCTACAATGCCAAGACGACGGCCACACATCCCGGAAAATCTACAGCAACTAATTACATAAAATTCCACATATATACACAATTAAAATCAAACATAAAGTAATCCTACACAATTAATTTATCAGTTCTCGGAAAGTGCTGGAACAATGATCTCATAAAGTGCTTGAACAGTAGATCTCAAGTTAAAGTGCTACGTAGGTGACGACAACAGTCATGTTGGCATTTTCAAATCAGCTCCGCTTATTCAAATTCATTGTGTGGTGAGCACAGGCTGTAGGTGGTAAGGCCAGGGCACAGGGTCACTCCTCAGGTGTTTGAAGCAGCTCCATGATTGAAGACATAGTGAAAGAGCTCCGTTTTGCAGGCTCTGCAGAACTGTAAAAGGTCCCACAGGGCGCTGATCTCTTCGGGGAGCTCATTCCACCAGTATTGAGCTGCCACTGAAAAGGCTTTGGCTCTGGTTATAGCGGTGTGCTATTGGCAGTCAGTGCAGTGCTTTCAGCATGGGCTAGATGTGCTCCTGCATAGAGAGACCCATCAAAAGCCTGGCCACAGCATTTTGTACTAGCTGTAGCTTCCAGATTTTGGACAAGGGCAGCCCCATGTTGAGAGCATTACAGTAGTCTAGTCTCGAGGTGACCATCGTGTAGATCACTGTTGCCAAGTTGCCGTGTTTGAGGAAGGGAACCAACTGCCTAATCAGCAGAAGATGATAAAAGGCTGACTTGGCAGTGGCTGCTACCTGGGTCTCTATTGTTAAGGAGGCATCCAAGAGCGCTCCCAAACTCCTGATGTCCGGTGCTAGCACCAGCTGCACACCATTGAAGGTCAGGCATGGGATTCCTCCCCTCGAACTGCCACGGCTCAGGCACAGGAAGTCTGTCTTCATCGGATCCAGTTTCAATCGGCTCAGCCTAAGCCAGCCAGCCATGGCTTGTAACGCCTGGTCCAGATGTTCCAGTGCAGAGTCAGACTGGCTGCCCAACAGCAGATAGAGCTGGGTGTCATCCGCATACTGGTGAAATCTCAGCCCATGCCTCCGGGCAATCTGGGCAAGGAGGCGCATATAGATGTTAAATAGCATCGGGGAAAGCACCAACCATTGGAGCATGCCACAAACCAGTGGGTGCCTTCGGGATAGCTGTTCCCCTAATGTCATCCTTTGTCCTTGATCCTGAAGAAAGGCAAGCCCCTGGATTCCAGTGTCGGCAAGGCAGTGGATCAGTAGCTGATGGTCAACTGTGTTGAACGCTGCTGACAGGTCCAACAGCAACAGCACTGCCAATCCACCTCAATCCAGGTACTTCCGGAGGTCGTCTGTGAGGGCGACCAGTGTCATTACCATCCTGTGTCCTGGTCAAAAGCCGGACTGGAAGGGATCTAGAATGGAAGTGTCATTGGGAGGACCTTGCCACAATAATTTATGCAGTGGTCACCTCGAGACTTGACTGCTCTATGCAGAGCTACCTTTGAAGACACTTCAAGAATTGCAAGTTGTCCAGAGTACAGCTGCCAGATTGCTGACAGGAGTGTCCTGGTCAGCACACATAACACCTATCCTACGGCAGCTGCACTGGCTCCCAATTAGTTTCTGGTGCCAATTCAAAGTGTTGGTACTTACTTTTAAAGCTCTAAATGGCCTGGGGCCCTCACACCTTCAGGACTGCCTCTCCTGGCATGATCCTCCCTAACTTCTCCGACTTTCATCTTGGCATTTATTGAAAGTCCCTGGTCCATGAACTGTCTGTCCTCTTTCAACAAGGGTGAGGGCCTTCTTAGTAGTAGCCCTCGACCAGAAGAACTAGCAGCCTGGAGAGGTGTGTGTCTTGTGAGACTTCCTAAGTTCCACAGGGCATGAAGGGCTGATTTTCTTCGTGGTCTCTGTGCATCACACCTCTGGGATATAGTGCACCTGTGCCGACCTCGATCGGTTCCTCTTGAAAGTGAAAGGGATTTTCGCGCCAGCTCCCCAGTCACTTGCCAGCCCCACTGCGCATGACCAAGGGAGTGGCACGACAATCCCGCCAGTTCTCTCCTGACCGCCACGCTGGTAGGATCTTCTCTGCTTCGGTCGTTTTCTTCGAAGTTTCTTCATTTTCTTGTTTATTTTTTGTTAAGTGAAAGGACTTTGTTTCCATGGATTTATTTTCTTTTGAACTCTGTTGTGTGTTCTATGGCCAAGAGGTGGGATCTCTTTAAACGGTGCCTTAAGTGCGACAGCAAGATCGCCCCCCCCCCCAGACAGACACTCGCTTTGTCTTTTGTGCCTCGGGGAATTGCACTGAGTGGACTCTTGTAATTGTGCGAAGTTTTTGAAGGAGACAAGGAAGAACAGAGGTGCCAGATTCGCGTTGCACTTTTGGAGTTAGCACTTTCACTGATGTCGTCACAGGACACTTCAGGGCATGTGTCAATGTTGACTGCTGCCTCGGCATCGATGGCTGCACTGTCCCTGATATCAACTCACATAGATGTCGACCGCCCATTGCTGAAACACTCGGCCCAGACATCTCAGTCTGAAGCCCATACTCCCTCTAAAAAACGCAGGGAGGGCAAGGACGATCATGCATAAAAAGCATAAGAAAACTCCCCCTACACAATCTCTGCTGACCACTTGGCGGGTCTCGGAACCGAACCCTACGGGGGCTGCTTCCCTTGACTTTTCAAGCTGAAAGCAGCCACAAGGTGTACCTCAGTTGCCTTCACTGCATCCTATCCAGCTCACTGACTCTGAGCACGATATGGACTCGACACAGATCTCCCGGTCTTCCAGTGTTGAAAGTCTGCACTGAGACCGTGGAGCCGATGCATTTGTCTGTCCTTCACAGCTCTGACCTGATGATCAAGACCGACCATCGGCACCGATCCACCCGCCACCACTGCCCTCCTGGGCCCAACGGAAGTGGCAATACATGTATGGGGCCTATCCATTTACAGGCAATATGCCATGGTTCCCACCCCAACCAATGGAGTGGGACCGTCAGTCCACCTCTTCACGTTTCACCTGGTATTGAGATCCACCATCGACACTGGAGTTTGTGAGGCCCCAACTGTCGAGGTTGATGGGCAATCCTTCCAAGCCGTCGCACCTGGCAGTTACAAAGTTCAAAGAACCATCGAATCTGATTCCATCGATACCGATGTTACCTATGTCTTTTCCCGAGCCGTCCGAGCACTCCGCCTCTTCAGACGCTTCCTCCCAATCAGGGGACGAACCCCCCAAAACTCCGGTGGAACCCTTGCCACCTCAACAAGTGGACAATGATCTCCCAATCTCCCATTCGGAAGACTTAAAATCCTACGGAGATTTCATCAAACTAACACACTCAGTCTGTCTATGGTACAGCCCCCGCCTACTGTGACAGACTCCGTGTTCGATATCGTCCAGATGGACACCTCTACCCCGATTGTCTTACCGATGACTTCAGTCCTCCTGCAGGCGGCTAAAGTCCCATGGTCTCACCCAGCATCTACCACTGTCTTGAGCTGGAGGGCAGATCATATGTATAAGGTGCAGGAGCAGGGTGCTGAATTTCTGTTTACCTACCCTAAACCTAATTCTGTCGTAGTCACTTCTTCCTCCAAGGGCACCCGCAGTCATTCCACCCCCTCTGAGAAAGAAGGAAGGAAACTTGATTCTTTTGGAAGAAAAATTTATTCTGCAGGAGCACTTGGCATCAAGACCTCAAACTATATAGCATGTATGGGGAGATATCAGTTTGCTCTTTGGGAGCAGATGTCTGAATTTATTGCAACCCTCCCTGAGGGCGCTAACCCATCAGGCTTGCAGGATTCAAAAGGAGAGAATGCTTTGGGCCACGCATCAGCTCAGTGCAGCTAAGCACACTTTGGATGCGGCAGCGAAAACGCTGACTTCAGCAGTTACCCTCCCTCATCACGCCTGGTTGCGTTCTACTGCCCTACTGCAGGACACCAGGACTCTCATTGAAGATCTGCCATTCAAAGGTGAGGGCCTTTTCAGTGCCACGACTGATACGGTCCTGCAAGACCTAGACAAAAGTATAAAGACGTCTCAAAATATAGGAGTCACGTCAGCTCCTAAACTATCCAAAGCGAAATCCTGGAGCAAGCCATGGTCTCGCAGATACTCTCTTAAGTCGTCCCCGGAAACACAGTGGCAATGCTCACCCACCGTGTCTTCCCGCCCTTATGGGCACAAACCAAAATTCTCACCTGTCTCTCAGCCTAAGGCTAAGACCCGAAAGCTTCCAAGGGATGCTGAAATTACCATGTTGGATAAAACTCACAAAATTATTTTTTCTTTCTTTTATTTACGAAAGAGAAACACATAATGAAGGGTTGGGTTGGTTTTTTTTGCCAACTTGTAGCAAGTTCAAAGAAATCCAAGGTTTTTAAAATTATTACTATGACTTTAGGGTCTGTTTGCACGCTGGGTTAGTAAAGTACTTGTTGTTGTTGTTCAGGCAAGAATTTTAATTTCACACTGACTCAATTCTAATATGAAGGCCACACCAATGCCATTAGGAATTTCTGTGCTACCATGGTCCTACTTTCCTATGTGCATATTGGTTCCTTCCTTCACTTCTTGGTTCACTGGTAATGATAGTTGCCATTAAATAACTAGTAGGCTGGAGTTAGCATTAAATGCAGTTTCCCTGCTGACCTGAATAGGAAACTATAATCTGAAATTGATTTCTAATTCAGACTTTGAGGCAGGTTGGTTGATGGTAACCACAAATTGCCCATTGTATGCATCACAGCAAGCTATGGTTGCCACAAATCAAGAAGTGGAGGAAGCCACTATTCTGTGCAAGAAGTTGGAGTGCATGATCTTGCAGCTCATTTCCAAGAGCCAAGCTAAGGCATGGCCATGATGTCTAAAATGAGCTGCTGTCTCTTGAAATGGTAACGGTAAGCATTCCTGTGCAATGTAGCAGAAGTAATATGATTACTGATCTGAAAGTGAAGAGACCTCTACTATTAAATTGTCTTGGTTCTAGAAACTCTATAAGACCCTGAGTGAAGTAAAGCTCGAAGTAGAGACTGTGATTAAAACAGGAAGGCAAATTGTACAAAAGCAGCAAACGGACAACCCAAAAAGTATGGATGAACAACTTACAGCACTGAAATTTCTTTATAATGATCTAGGCGCACAGGTAAGAGTTTTTGTTTCATTGCATATAACAAATTCCACCAGTTGTCTGAACTCATGGTATAGCAGATTGCTGTATCCTCTTGAATGGTGATAATTTGTTAAGCCATATTGGAAGGGTAAGCAATGGAAGCAGTGGAAGATTTATTATGAAATGTTTAAATTTTTATTGTGAAATGTTTTCACTCCTGTTGTCATATGCTCTGAGCCCGCTTGTGGGGAGGGTGGAATACAAGCCAAAATTCATAAATAAAAATATATAAATAAATGTAGGTGTTCGGCATGCCTTTCACTTTTCCTAAGGGTTCTAGGAGTCATTCTTTGAGGCCTCATGCTCAACTCTACCAGTTTTTGAACTGTGTCCTGATAATGTCATACATGTGTGGTAGCAACAATCTTCTACTCCAAAAGAAGCTAAATGATTATTGCTTCAGAAGTTGGTTATGGTTTATCTGGTAGGCTGGAAGCTGCAGAAGCACCAAGAGTAGAAAGGAGAGCAGTTAGGACTGTCCCTATTGTTTCATTGCTTTTTTCTTCCATTAGTTTTGTAGTAGCACTCCTTATCTTCAGAAATCATTGATTTTATTTTCTGGCTTCTTCATACAGGTTACGGAAGGAAAGCAAGATCTGGAACAGGCATTGCAGCTGGCACGAAAACTCAAGGAAGAGTCTTTTTCCTTGTCAAAATGGCTAGAAGCTACTGAAGCTGAGTTAGTGCACAAGTCCACCACACAGAGTTTGATTGCTGACCTAGACACTGAAATTGCATGGGCTAAAGTAAGAACAACTACCCTTTGTTCCCAGAGACTGCCATCACCCTCCTGTATACCATAATTTCTTTCTCTGTAGGCCAAAAATATTCTCATTGTATCAGATTTGAAAACTGCGCAGGAGATTTAGTAGACTGCCCTCATCCCTGCACTCCTGTCCTGACCTGTAGGATGAAGCCCTTAAAGCTTCGCTGGGGTCAGGAATTGTTTGGAAGTGTGAAGCTTTTGGTAGACTTTTAATGCTCTGAGGTTTTAGTGTATGTTATGCTTTCAGTCTAATGTTTTTGTGGAAATGTCATTTGTAAATTGCAGCTTACCCTGCATCCTTAAATATCTATTAAATAAATAGAACATGAATGTGGCAGATGCTAAAATTGTCTAATCAAGGATAACCGCCAACAGAATCCTCTCTTTTGGAGTCAGTTGTTGATCAACTCCCTGTGGCTTTGTCCCTTAAAACCCATCCATAAAACCTCCCCAGCATGAATACAAAAATCCTTTTTAGAAAATCACTGCTAAAGGGCTGCTAGAATCCCTGCAAGTAATTTGGCTGGTGGTTTCTTCTCTTTAGCTGTGGTATAGGATACCAGAAAACACATTCAGGGGCTATTGCATATCAGAAGAGTCATTCAGGAGCCATCCATAGCACTTATTTATGCTCTCGGTCGTGGCTAGTTTTCATTAAGAGGAGAATGTAACTTTTGAAAAAGGGTTTTAGAACAACTTTTAATCATTTCATTAGTGTGCAGATGGCAGTCAACTGTGTAAAAGCATTTATGTTTTGATGGCTGTAGCTGGTAGTTTAGAATCTTTGGCATTTGTCTCCCACAGTCTTCTGTTCCAAAAGCATTACACGTGGCACATGGGTATCAAGACTGCATTGTTTTATCCTCTGTACAATCAAATTTCTAACATCACAGAGAAATTTTCAAGCGTTTTGTTGTCTGTGGATAGAATTACTTTATTTGTAGGGGGATTAAGTATTCAATCTGTAGCCACTTTATAATATTGACAACAGAGTAGTTAAACCATCTTGAAATTAATTAAACTCCACTGTAGCACAACTGCAAGTGCACCTGATATAATTTGAGCAGTTAATATTTGCATTATTTTGCATGAAGAACCTTATCGATAATAATTTCATCTGTTTTATTTAACAATATAAAGATATTAATGTATATAAAGACAACAAATCAGCCAACTATACCAAATGGTAGATTTTCCCCATTAATCTTTATAGCACATTGCATCCCTACTCTTCCATTACTCCTTTTTTTCAAAAGCTGACTTGGTTAGTTTAGTACCTTGAAATGTCTTTTTTAATCTTATTTTGGAAGACATTTTAAAAACATTTTGCCTTCACAAACTGTTGAATTACAGTAGGCAAAAGTACAAGGACATTGGATTCAGTGCTAAGCAGAGTGCTTCGTTTCCTATGAATGTAATACTACTGTTTTTAATGTAATTGCTTGTTCTAATTATTGATTGCTATTTTAGAAAACAGTATGGTGAGTCAATTATTTGCCTAGTTGAGTGCAAAATGTCTACAAGAAGTACTATTGTGCATTGGGTACTGGTGTTAAAAATATAACAGTATACCTTAATAAAGAAATAGCACAGTCAGAATGTGTACATTCTCTTACACAGTAAGGGTATTTATCAGTAGTCCCATAGGCTATCTATACTTGGTCCAACATTGTAGGAATATTCTTGCGAGTTAGCCACATAAAGTGTAATTCAAAGGATTTGTGTACAGAACAAGGACATGGATGTACAGAACGACTTTTGAGTCCTTGACATACCGGAGTGCATTTTGCAAGGAGGCAAATCTATAAGATTTCTTACATTAGAAGTGGCTATATAGGATTGTTGTCTGAAGATTAAGTTTGCTAGAGTTTATACAATACTTCAGTAATGTTAAGCATTTGACTATGTGATGTATTACAGTAGCCTCTGAGCCTATATCCCACAATAATTTAAGGTGGGAAAGAGACGCTCTGCTGTAGCAGTCACTGATTTAAGTACCCACCATACAATAAAACTGTGTGTTATAGAAGAAACAACCGTGAAACATTTGTTTCAATGCAGGATAAGTGACACGCATAAGTGGAGCTTGAATTGGTCCATAGCAGATGGATAGTTTAAGTATAACTTCCCCTGTGAAAAGCTGGAAACTTTATATGACTGTTGTCTAGTGCCTATATAATAAAATAAATTATAACATCTGATTAACATTTGATGGAGGGAATTTGAAGTACACAATTTTTATAACTGAGTTTATCTTCAGTAGATATATAGACTTGTTTGTTCACAGAAATGTACAACAGTGACTGTCAGGATCCAGTTCCCTTTTTATTGAAGTAGACCAGAGTTAGCGTTGAAGTTTTTTTAGAATATTCTGCATTATGTATGTTGTTGACAAGGTACTATTAAATATTTGAATCTCCAGTGGTTGGGGTTAGTTGCAGCAACTATTTAATACTATATGAAACTGGCCAAGGAGCATCTTCACAGGATGGGAATGCTTTTAATGTCCTGCTTGTAATCCTGAGGCATTTGGTGAAGCAATGTTCCTGTCCCTTTTAGAACATTCTACGAGAACTGGAAAGAAGGAAAGCTGATCTAAACAGTATAACAGAGAGTAGTGCTGTACTTCAGACTCTGGTAGAAGGTAGTGAGATGATTTTGGAGGAGAAGCTCTGTATTCTTAATGCTGGCTGGAGTAGAGTTCGGACCTGGACAGATGACTGGTGCAACAGACTTTTGGTAAGTGGTATATACAAGTGGTATATTAAGATACTTGCTGTATTTAAATTGCCTTTCATTAATAAAGTTATGTTTCCTTTATTAAAGCATCCAAAGCCTATTAATAGAGTAAGATGTACTTGATAGTCCTTCTGCTTTATGGAGTGGCATAAGTACCCTGTTGGATTAGACCAATGGATCACCTAGGCCAGCATCCTGTTTTCCACAGTGGCCATCCAGATAACCTGTAACAGGAACACAGAAGCCATTGCCGTTCCCTGTGGCTGTTTCTGAATGTTGAAGTCCTATCAACCATCATCTATAGCCATCGATGGACATCCATGAATTTGTCTAATCCACTTTTAAATATATCTGTTGTAGCAGCTGTCATCTCATCTTGTGATAGCAGGTTCCCCAAATGAATTCTGAATTCCCTTTTTATTTTATTTATTCCTTTGCAAGGAAGTAGGTTTTGAAAGTGTAGGTATGTCTGTCATGAGACAGGTTAAGTACTTCTTTCTCAATTTGCTCAATGGGTACAGAATTTAAATTGCGTAGTTGCTAGTAAGTGATGTGGCAATATGAATATGAAAGGTTGAAACTTGGCCGGGAGAAAGTGTGTGTGTGTGTGTGGGGGATTGCCTGGGGAAAAAAAGTTTCAGTTTAATTTATGGTCATTAAAATATGTAATGTATGTAAAAGCTGAATTGCCAGCCATTTCAACCTAACAGTGGCGTGGGTGCATCTGTCAGTTGAACCTAACAGCACACTCATCAGTTGAACCTAACAGCGGGGCGGGTCTGCCTGTCAGCTGTTAAGCTGGAACAGCTGGCATCCATTTCACTGGTCCCTTTCGCTTCTCCCTACTTGGAAGCAGGGCAGAGTGAAACCAACCAGTGAAATGGCTCACAGCCATTTAAACCTAATGGGTCAGCTGCGAACCCATGCCATTCAGCTGTCAGGTTTAAATGGCCTAAACAGCTGAACCAGACATAAGTCCGGCAAATTTCAAGGAAGGTGCCTTCCTCAAACATTGGTTCTGGGGCTCCAAACTGGCCCAAGTTTGTGCCGGATTTTAGCTTGTGATCCGGTTCATGCCTATCCCTACATGCTAGTAGGGGTCCCCATAGCATTATGCCTTAAGTCTTGAAAGTGCCAGCTGATGCATCCCTCTTCAGTTGGGGAGCTCATTGCTAACATCACGATGTCATAAAAGACTCTACATATTTATTTATTTATAATACATAAGCCCACCTTTGTCTCATGCCACTGGGACCGGAGGTAGGTAACAAAATGAAACCCTTTAAAACAACAATACAAGAACATCAAACAAAACAACCTACAGTCCTAATAAATGCTACTCATGTACAGTGAGATATCTGAAAATTCCTAACCAAGTGTAGCATCCTCACGTGGCTTTAAAACCCCTTTAAAAGTTTAGACTTGCTGCCTTTACAGTGCTTCCTGCGGAGTTAAAATTGTTAATTTGCTTCTTTTTTCATACCCTTGAAGTGTCAAAGCCATTGCTGTACCGTATTGGCTTGAGAATGAATGATTTAATGGGGAGAAAAGGAGGACTTTTGAGAATGATCTCTCCAAAAGATGATAAACCATATTCTATCTGTCTGTATCACTGAAATCATTATTCATAATAAATTGCTTTCTGCCAGTCTTATGAGAACTTAATGGCCAGCATCCTTTGACTTTATCCAGTAGAACTGACATCAAGAGTTCTGGAGAACAGCTTTAGACTCTCTTAATAACATCATATTTTTAGCATATCATCTAATTTACAGACTTTTGCCCTCTCCCATTTTGAAATGGGAATGTAAATGATACCCACATATTTTATATGCTCATGAAAGAAGAGATCTGCTAGAGAAAAGGTAACATATTTTCCTGTATCAAAGGCATGGAAGCAGGAGAGAATTTTTTTTAAGAAGGTGCTGATGAAATTTAAGGCTTTTGGTATTTGAATCTAAATTGGTCTTCAGTATTTATTTAGCTTGTTCAGTGGTCTTGGCACTGGCAGTTTTGAACAGCTTTATTCTTCGGTGGTCCTGGGAGTGGGGCAGATCTTGGGAATAGGCTCCTCCTCTGGAACAGGGTCAGTTTTCTCAGATCAATCCAGGAAGGGGAGGGGCCTGTCCCCTGGGAACATCCCAGTTTCACTGCCTTTTTATGCCCTTGCTGCTTGAGCAGGACGTGTTTCACAGGCACTTTGTAGAGTGCAGCAATCCAGAAAGGAGAAGAGGAGAGGAAGAAGGGAGAGACCATCCCTCTTCATTATTTTGAGCTGCGCTCAGTGGCAGATTGCAAAGGAAGCTGATGGCACTGGGAGATCACCAGCAGTGAAGGCTGTGTACGCAGACTCCTACTGGGCCCAGCCTGTGGCTGGAGGTCCCCTCCCCAACCAACGCACATCAGGGGAAGCAGTTGAGCCTGCAAGGAGATCGGGGCAACACTGCAGACCTAGCAATCTTCCTGGTCTCGGAGGACCTGGCGTGTGGAGGAACAGACAAGCTGGGAACCTCTAGCCCTCGCCAGAATCATGGTAAGCCCTAACAGGGCAAAAACCTAGACCGGAGGCGAAGGGTGGTAGACTGGGGAGTTACCGCAAGCAAATCCCTGAGCTATTCAGGGAGGAAGAAGGGGAAATTGATTTCTGGGACTTCCAACCTCCCCAACCTGGGGCAGGCTGAAGCAGATGAAAGAGCCCTTCCCCCCCACTCCTTTCCTTCTTCACTGGGAAAGTTTCCATGGAACAGACAGGGAGCTAAAAGGCCCAGGGAAGGCCATAGAAGGGCAGGGAAAATGATGGTGGCCATTTTGATTCCCTGGACCCTCATGGCAGGCTTACTTTCACTTTCACTCTCAGGCAAGTGAATAGAAAATAACTGCCAGTCAGACCTGCCAATTCACTGTGCCCTGTCCTGGATAGCCCAAGCTAGTTTGATCTGTTGAGATCTCAGAAGCTAAGCAGAGTCAGCCCTGGTTAGTACTTGGATGGGAGACCACCAAGGAAGTCCAGGATCTGTATACTGAGGCAGGCAAGGGCAGCAGTCCTGGCCTGGATGGCCCCGGCTAGCCCGGTTTGATAAGATCTTGGAAGTTAAGCAGGGTCAGCCCTGGTTGGCTCTTTACCTCTGGCTGTCTCTTGCCTTGAAAACCATACAGGGCTGCTGCTTGATAGCACTTCCACCACCATCACTGTTTGCCAGAGAGAGGCGATAACAGATTGTGTGTGTGTGTGTGGGGGTACACTTAGCAAGTCAGATCTATTCAAATCATAAGTCTCACAGTCCCCATAAGACTCTATGGAGAACCAGGAAACAGAGTCAGCAAAGATAGCCCAGGATAACCTGAGCTCATCAAATAAGCATGGTCAGCCCTGGTCAGTATTTGGATGGGAGACCACCAAACAATACCAGAGGTGTGACACAGAGGGAGGCAAGGCCAACCATCTCTGAATATCTCCTGTTTTGAAAACCCCAAGGGGTCACCATAAGTGGGCTGTGACTTGATGGCTACAAAAAGCCCAGGAAGGACTCAGACTCCCCAGTTCCATCCTCAGATAGGGTAGAATGGAAATGGTCAGAGGAAGGAGTGGAAGTAGTACCAACAGTACAGTCCTGGCTATTCCCTCAAGAGCTGTACATGAGATTACTTTCCAAGTACTTAGAATTTCCTTCCAACCTAAGGAAAAGGATGATCTTGACCCAGAACTTCCAGTGGAATCTGGCCAGATGATGTACAAACTGGCAGTACCACAAGGAGGAATGCCAGCCCTAACCTGGATGGCCCAGGCTCGACCACGCTTGTCAGATCTCAGAAGTTAAGCAGGGTCAGTCCCGGTTAGTACTTGGATGGGAGACAACCAAGGAAATCCAAGGCTGCTACTCTGAGGCAGGCAACGGCAAGCCTCCTCTGTTCCTCTAACTGCCCACAGCCTTTTATAGTACGATCAAGGCAAAGTGGGAACAACCTTCCAAGCTAAAAACTAACCATCAGATGTTTTTTCCAAGCTTTATTCCCTGATACCAGAGGTTACCAAGAGACTGAAGGTGCCAATGGTGGACGTACCCAGGACTAGCAACCTCCAACTACCTATGGATGCACATAGGCTGCCCAAGATCCCAGCGATAGGGGATTTGAGCAAGGCTTATGCAAAGACTTCGAAGTCTCAGCTTGCTCCATCTGTATGTCAGCAGCAGGCTCGGTGTTAGCCAGGGCAGCACATTCTTGGGCATCAGGACTAGCTTCAGCTGATAGTGGAATCCCAAAAGAAATTAAAGACAAACTTAAGGAGAGTGCCCTAGTGACGGTGATTGTGGCAGATACTTCACAGGACATCCTGCAGCAGTTAGCTAGAGCCATGGCATGCAGTGCAGCAGCCAGAAGGAACATGTAGCTCAGAATTGGGATGGGGACTCAGCGGCACAGGCTAAAGTGATGGCAGTTCCCTTCAAGGGCATAAACCTTTTGGAGATGGACAGATATCTTATTGAAGATAAAGACCTGTTCTACGTTAAAAAACAAAACAAAAAACACTTGTCAGTCCTGTCGTGACTCCAAAAGGATATCATGCTCAGAGCCAAAGAAGAATAGGGATGCCAGGAAAATCTTGGACCTGAAATGGCTAAACAACTGCATCAGGACTAGAACGTGTTCTGGATGAAAACTCTGAACTCCATTCTGGCAGGTGTTCAAGCAAAGGATTTCCTGGCATCCATCGATCTATAGGAGACTATTTACATGTCCCAATTTGAGAGGCTCACTACAGGTTCCTATGCTTTGCGTATGATGGGAAACACTTTCAGTACCAGCGCTGTCTTTCGGTTTGAATTCATTCCCTAGGGGGTTCACCAAGATCATGGTGGCCATCGTAACACAACTGAGACTTCAGGGAGTGTCACTGTCACCATCTCTAGATGACATTATTGTCAAGGCCCCTTCTTACCAGCAGAGCGGGGAAGCATCAGAGATGGCAGTGATTTTTTTTTTTTGAGGGACCATGCCTTTTTTGGTCAACACGGAGAAGGGCAATCTAAATGCCTCTCAATCATGGGTAAACCCGGGAGGTGCAGGTAGGCACTCGAGAGAGACAACACAACATACAACTTCTGACCATAGACAGGCTGAAAAAAATGCAAGATAAGAGGGGATGGTACTGGCCAATCTTCTGAGCATGATGGTATCAAGTCATAAAGTGCTTCAATGGTCAAGGTTCCATGCCTGAACTCTACAGACATTTTCCCTTTCCTTACCAGGATGTGCTGGCCAGTTAGGGCTACAAGCTGGTACTATTGCCCAAACAACTTCAGCATCAGCTGCAATGGTGGCTGGAACCCTTTTGTTTCCAATGGGGATCCCCAATCCGAAATCTAAAGAGGGTGGTGATGACCACAGACACGAGTTTGGTGGGGTGGGGAACCCACTCTAAAGGGACAATGATACAAGGGGTTTGGTCTCAGGAAGAGACCTTACTGAATATAACATTTTTAGAACTCAGAGCCACCAGGCTGGGGCTCTTGGAATTCCAATTCTTGGAATTGGATTGGCTGATTAGATGGAGATTAGACCAGTCCATATGGATGCTCTGCAAGTTGGGTTTTCAACAGGTCTGCAAAAGGTACAAGATGATAGAAAGGGACTTCTTTACCACAGACCAGAATCATCAAGTTCCATGTTTCATATCCAGAGTTAAAAACCAGCAGGCAGCAGGAACAGGCATTCTGAACTGTGACTGGCCGTAGGAATGATTGTGCACATTCCAACTGACTTAATTGCTTCACAAGGTGATTCAGAAGCTGTTGGAACAGAAGGCGGAACTAGTGCTGATAGCACCCTTTTTACCATAAAGAGCTTGGTTCCAAGATCTGAAGAGATTGTCGACTGTGGAACCATGGTGTCTACCACTGGGAAAGACTTATTGTCACTAGGACCAGCATAACCATCTCTCCCAGCCCTCCTAAACCTAACAGCCTGAAGGTCGAGCGGAAACAGCTAGAAGGGTTGGGTTACCCTGACAGGGTGTCAGACACAATGTTAGTTGTCTAGGAAGGGTTCAATGAATAGGGTATATAACACAATCTGGTAGGTTCTTCACTCTTGGTGTTCAGAATGTGATTGGGAACCATTAAATGTGTCAGTTAGAGGCATTTTAGCTTCTCCAAGATGGTTTGGATAGAGAGCTAAGCATGAGTACATTAAAGTGGCAGGTGGCAGCTGTATCGGCAGTAATGGGGGCAAGGAAGGGAAGTCCTTTAAATTGCCATCCACAAATTTCAAGATTCCTAAGGGGTGACTACGTGGTTAAAACTGCCACAAGTGCAGAGGTTTCTAACTTGGAACCCACATAGAGTCCTGGGAGCATTCTGTAGAGAACCTTTGAACCCACAGAGTCTGAAGGAATTAACATTCAAGACCTTGTTTTTAGTGGGCATCATGTCAACTAGGCGGATGTCAAGGAATTAACATTCAAGACCTTGTTTTTAGTGGGCATCATGTCAACTAGGTGGATGTCGGAACTGAGGACCCTGCCAGTTGACAGGGAACTCCATGTTTTCCACAATGATAGGGTGCCACTATGTTCCCAAGGTTAATCCAGTTCTTTCACAAGTCAGAGATCATTGTCTTACCTTCCTTTGTCTCAATTATAGACATGACAAGGAAAGGAAATGGCATTGCCTAGATGTTCATAGGGTATTTAGTTTTTCCATGACAGGGCATACATTGGCATGATTTGGATACCTTATTTGTTTCTTTTCGGATATCTGCTTTAGGTTAACTGGTATCACTTTTTACCTTAAGTAGGTGGTTTTAGGGGTGGCATCATTGTTGCATGCAAGGCTCAGGGGCTGGATCCACCCAAAGGTCTTCCAGCATATTCGCTGCAGGGAGCTGCTGTGTCAGCAGCTTACAGATCCATCCTTGGAGGGTACAGTGGCCCCGTGGAAGTCTGTGCACTCATTTATTAGACACTATAGAGTAGATAAGCTGACCTTGGCTGTGGCAGCTTTTCATTGGGGTGTGCTGCAGCACACCCTATAAACCAGAAGCTGGATTTCCCACCCTGGAGCACATTGCTATTTTATGTCCCAAAAGTAAGGACTTCCCCACTCCCAGGACCACTGGAGAATAGAAGATTTGTATTCACTTACCGTGAAGCTTCCTTTCTTGGTGGTCTTCCCACCCTGGAGCACATTGCTATTTTATGTCCCAAAAGTAAGGACTTTCCCACTCTCAGGACCACTGGAGAATAGAAGATTTGTATTCACTTACCGT